>NC_052162.1:58410912-58594485 GCF_902713615.1 Scyliorhinus canicula | reverse complement strand
CCCCCCCCCCCCCCCCCCCCGGCTCCCCTTCTCGTCCCTGGTCTTTCCCCCCCCCCCCCCCCCCCCCTGGCTAGGACCCCTCCTAGCCGCGATGTACCCCACATCGTACTCCCGAGAGTCAGCTGGTCTCCGCTGACCCCGGCTGCTCCTGCCACATTCCGACTCCTCCCGGTTCACCCCATCTGCGCCCGTGAAAGATCCCCTTAAAACCCCCGAGAAAGACCCGCATAATCAACCCGCTCCCCCCCGTCCCGTCTCCCCAACTTAACGCTATAAATACAAATACCCAATGGCAACTACATACAATAATACTTAACTACATACTTAAATAACAAAATAATTAACTAACTATCAACTAACCGCGTGCCCAACCATCACCCTCCATCAAACAGTATAAATAACCGCAGATAACCATAACCCGAAAAGAAAAAAAAGAACCAAAAAACCCCCCCAAGCACCCAAAGAAAAAGGGTAGGAGGGGTAAATAACTAAGGGAAATTGGAAACGGGAAAAAAACACCCCATAAGAAGCCAACGACCCACAATAGAGATTTCAACAGTACAAATATACAGAAACACCCAACAACTCGAAACCTTCAAAATATTCAGAAAAGTCAACCGTTCGAGAAAAAACACCCCAACCACTCCACGAAACTGTTACCCAGTTCCGACCTGGCCTGAAAAAGAAAAGGGCCACTTGCACAATCAAGAGTCCCCCGGCGGCTACGACCGCCGGTGCTCCCAGGTTTTAGTTCGTGTCCAACTTTTCCTCTTGTACAAAGGTCCAGGCCTCCTCTGGGGACTCGAAATAATGATGTTGGTCCTTGTAGGTGACCCACAAGCGCGCCGGTTGCAACATTCCAAATTTGATCTTTTTCGCGTGTAGCACCGCCTTTGTCCGGTTGTACCGGGCCCGCCGCTTTGCCACCTCCGCACTCCAGTCCTGGTACACCCTTACCGTCGAGTTCTGCCACTTGCTGCTTTTCTCCCTTTTAGCCCACCTCAGGACTTTCTCTCGGTCACTTAGCCGCTGGAACCGCACCAGCACCGCCCTCGGGGGCTCGTTTGCCCTAGGCCTCCTGGCCATGACCCGGTATGCCTCTTCCAATTCCAGGGGCGCCGGACCGGCCCCTTCCCCCATCAGGGAGCTCAACATCTCCGCCACATATCCCGGGAGATCCGACCCCTCCAGGCCTTCTTCCAGGCCCAGGATCCTCAAATTTTTCCTCCTCATCCGAGTGTCCAGCTCCTCGAAGCGGCTCTGCCACTTCGTGTGGAGTGCCTCGTGCGCCTCCACCTTTGCCCCGATGACTGTGGCCTCCTCCTCCCTCGCGGCCATCTCCTGCTGCAGATCTTTAATCGACGCCTCTTGGATCGCCTGGGCTCCCACCAACCTGGTGGCCGTCGCGTTCATGGACTCTAAGAGTTCCACTTTCATCTCCGTGAAAAAACGGAGGAGAGCGGCCTGCTGCTCCTCCGCCCATTTCTTCCACTCCTCCGGTGCACCGCCGGCCGCCATTTTGATTTTCTTCCCCCGCTTTTTTTGGGGAGCTGCTGCCGTTTTTCTTGCCGCTCCGCTCCGGGTACCGACCATAAAATCGGTCTAGTTCTCCTCAGGGGACCTTCCCCCACCGGGATTCGTTTTTTCAGCGCCGTTGGGGCCCTCCAATTGGCCCAAAAACACCTTTGTTGCAGGAGCTTCCAAATGTGCGGCCTAGCTAGTCATAGCCGCAACCGGAAGTCCAACCAAGTTCTTATTGAATGACCCTATGAGAGAAAAATAAATCTCCTCATCTTCATTTTCTTAAACTGTGGCCCTTAGTTCTATACTCCCCCAAAGGGGAAAACATCTTCACGGTATCTACCCTATCAAGTCCACATGACACAGGAGCAGAATTAGGCCATTCGGCCCATCGAGTCTGCTCTGCCATTCAATCATGGTTGATATTTTTCTCATTCCCATTCTCCTGCCTGCTCCCCATAACCCCAGATCCCCTTATTAATCAAGAAACTATCTATCTCTGTCTTAAAGACTTTCAGTGACTTGGCCTCCACAGCCTTCTGCGGCAATGAGGTCTGCAGATTCACCACTCTCTGGCTGAAGAAATTCCCCCTCATCTCTGCTTTAAAGGATCAACCCTTCAGTCTAACTGTGCACTTGCATTCTAGTTTCTCCTACCAGTGGAAACATCCTATCTACGTTCACTCTATCTGGGCCTCTCTGTATGTAAAATCCTTAAGGATCTGACATTATTCAATAAGATCACCTCTCATTCTTCTAAACTCCAGTGGGTATTGAAGGACTGAATGGCTTACTGCTGTCCCTAAGTCCTATCTTTCTTTTTTTTTTAAATAATTTTTATTGAAGAGATTTTTTACATGAAAATATTTACCCCACCTAACCATAGACTATTACAAAATATTCCCTCTTAACAAATATCCCCCCCCGCCCGACCCCCTGCGCGCGCTGTCCCTCCCCCCTCCCTCCCCCCAAAAACAAACAAAGCAACAATTAACATCAAACATGAACTGCGAACAAATCTGCCCGCATTACAACCTTAAATAACCCACCACACCCGTTGTTGCCACCCCCCCCCCCCCCCCCCCCCCCCCCCCCCGGGTTGCTGCTGCTGCGACCTCTGCACCCTATCTTTGAGCCAAAAAGTCGAGGAAAGGCTGCCACCGCCTGAAGAACCCTTGTACCGACCCTCTCAGGGCGAATTTGACCCTTTCCAACTGGATAAAGCTTGCCATGTCATTAATCCAAGTTTCCACGCTTGGAGGCCTCGCGTCCTTCCACTGTATCAGTATCCTTCTTCGCGCAACTAGGGACGCAAAGGCCAGTACTCCGGCCTCTCTCGCCTCCTGTACCCCCGGCTCCACCCCAACCCCAAAAATCGCTAGTCCCCATCCTGGTTTGACCCTGGATCCCACCACCCTCGACACCGTCCTTGCCACCCCCTTCCAGAACTCCTCCAGTGCCGGACATGCCCAAAACATATGGACATGGTTCGCTGGACTTCCCGAACACCTGACACATCTGTCCTCACCCCCAAAGAACCGACTCATCCTTGTCCCCGTCATATGGGCTCTATGTAGCACCTTAAATTGAATGAGGCTAAGCCTCGCAGACGAGGAGGAAGAATTAACCCTCTCCAGGGCATCAGCCCATGTCCCATCCTCTATCTGCTCTCCCAGCTCCCCCTCCCACTTGGCTTTCAGCTCCTCTACTGATGCCTCCTCAGCCTCCTGCATTACTTTGTATATGTCCGATATCCTCCCCCCTCCGACCCAGACCCCCGAGAGCACCCTATCGCTCGCCCCCCTGCTGGGGAGCAAGGGGAACCCTTCCACCTGGCGTCTAGCAAATGCCTTCACCTGCAAATGTCTAAACACGTTTCCCGGGGGGAGCCCGAATTTCTCCTCCAGCTCTCTCAGGCTCGCAAACCTCCCATCTACAAACAGATCCTTCAGCTGCCTGATGCCCACCCTGTGCCAGCTCTGGAATCCCCCGTCCATGTTCCCCGGGATGAATCTATGGTTCCCTCTTAACGGTGCCTCCATCAGACCTCCCACTTCCCCCCTGTGTCGCCTCCACTGCCCCCAGATCTTGAGGGTGGCCGCCACCACCGGGCTCGTGGTGTACCTCGTGGGAGGGAGCGGCCATGGCGCCGTTACTAGGGCCCCCAGGCTTATGTTGCCACAGGACGCCCTCTCCATTCGTTTCCAAGCTGCCCCCTCCCCTTCCATCATCCACTTGCGCACCATCGATACATTAGCCGCCCAGTAATACCCCGAAAGGTTGGGTAATGCCAGCCCTCCACTCTCCCTACTCCGCTCCAAGAAGACCCTCCTCACCCTTGGGGTGCCGTGCGCCCACACGTAGCTCATGATGCTGCTCGTCACCTTTTTGAAGAAGGCCCTAGGGAGGAAGATGGGCAAGCACTGAAATAAAAACAAAAATCTCGGGAGGACCGTCATTTTAACGGACTGCACTCTGCCCGCCAGCGACAGCGGCACCATGTCCCACCTTTTAAATTCCTCCTCCATCTGTTCCACCAGCCTAGAGAAGTTCAACTTGTGGAGAGTCCCCCAGTTCCTTGCCACCTGCACCCCTAAATATCTAAAACTCTTTCCTGCTCTCTTCAACGGGAGTCTCCCGATTCCCTCTTCCTGGTCCCCTGGGTGTATCACAAATACCTCACTCTTACCCAAGTTTAGCTTGTACCCCGAAAAGTCCCCGAATTCTGCTAGAAGTTCCATCACCTCCGGCATTCCCCCTTCTGGGTCTGCCACGTATAGCAGCAGGTCGTCCGCGTATAGCGATACCCGGTGCTCCTCCCCGCCCCTTGTCAGCCCTCTCCACCCCCCTGAGCCCCTCAGTGCCATCGCCAACGGTTGAATTGCCAGTGCGAAGAGCAGGGGGGACAAGGGGCACCCCTGTCTGGTCCCCCGGTGGAGCCCAAAATACTCCGATCTCCTACCATTCGTCACTACACTTGTCGTCGGGGCCGAATAGAGCAGCTTCACCCATTTAATAAATCCCTCCCCAAATCCAAACCGTTCCAGCGTCTCCCACAGGTACTTCCACTCCACCCTATCAAATGCTTTCTCCGCGTCCAATGCCACCACTATCTCCGCCTCCCCCTCCACTGCCGGCATCATGATGACGTTTAGCAGTCTCCGCACGTTCGTATTAAGCTGCCGCCCTTTCACAAAACCCGTCTGGTCCTCGTGTATCACCCCTGGCACACAATCCTCTATCCTGGTAGCCAGGATCTTTGCCAGCAGCTTGGCGTCCACATTCAGGAGCGAGATAGGCCTATATGACCCACACTGCACGGGGTCCTTGTCCCGCTTCAAGATCAGAGAGATCAGTGCCTGCGACATTGTCGGGGGCAGAGCCCCCCCCTCCCATGCCTCGTTGAAGGCTCGCACCAGCACAGGGCCCACCAGATCCGCATATTTTTTGTAAAATTCCACCGGGAACCCGTCTGGCCCCGGCGCCTTCCCCGACTGCATATGCCCAATCCCCTTGACTAGCTCCTCTAACCCTATCTGCGCCCCCAGCCCCTCTACCAGCTCCTCTTGGACCTTGGGGAACCTCAGTTTGTTCAAGAAGCCCTCCATCCCCCCTCCCCTCGTCGGCGGCTCTGACCGATACAGCTCCTTATAGAAGTCTCTGAAAACCCCATTTACTTCTGGCCCCTTCTGCACTATGTTCCCACCCCTCTCCCTCACTCCCCCAATTTCTCTAGCCGCATCCCGCTTTCGGAGCTGATGCGCCAACATCCTACTCGCCTTCTCCCCATACTCATAAATCGCGCCCTGCGCCCTTCTCCACTGTGTCTCCGCCTTTCTGGTGGTCAACAGGTCAAACTTAGCCTGCAAACTACGCCGTTTCCCCCAGCAGCCCCTCCTCTGGTGCCTCCGCATATTTCCTATCCACGTCCAGAAGCTCCCCCACCAGCCTCTCCCTCTCTTGTCTCTCCCTCCTTTCCCTATGTGCCCGTATGGAGATCAGCTCCCCCCGGATCACCGCCTTCAGGGCCTCCCATACCATCCCCACCTGCACCTCCCCCGTGTCATTAATGTCCAGATATCTTACAATGCTCTTCCGGACCCTCTTATACACCTCCTCATCCGCCAGCAACCCCACATCCAGGCGCCACAGCGGACGCTGGTCTCGCACCTCCCCCATTTCCAAATCTACCCAGTGTGGCGCGTGGTCTGAGACCGCTATGGCCGAGTACTCCACTTCCCGTACTTTCGGGATCAGTCCCCTGCTCAATACAAAAAAGTCAATTCTAGAATAGACTCTGTGGACATGGGAGAAAAAGGAATACTCCCTCGCCCTCGGCCTCCCAAACCTCCAGGGGTCCACCCCTCCCATCTGCTCCATAAACCCCTTTAACACTTCTGCCGCTGCCGGCCTCCTACTCGTCCTTGAACTCGATCTGTCCAACACGGGGTCCAGCACTGTGTTGAAGTCCCCCCCCATGATCAGGCCCCCTGCCTCCAGGTCCGGAATGAGGCCCAGTAGGCGCCTCATGAAGCCAGCGTTGTCCCAGTTCGGGGCATACACGTTAACCATCATCACTTTCTCCCCCTGCAGCCTACCCTTCACCATGACATATCTACCCTCTTTATCCGCCACCACCTCCGCCGCCACGAACGACACCCTCTTCCCTACCAGGATCGCCACCCCTCGGTTCTTTACGTCCAGTCCTGAGTGGAACACCTGTCCCACCCACCCCCTTCTCAGGCGGACCTGGTCCGCCACCTTCAAATGGGTCTCTTGTAGCATTGCTACATCCGCCTTCAGTCCCTTCAAATGCGAGATTACTCTCGTTCTCTTGACCGGCCCATTCAGCCCCCTCACATTCCAAGTGATCAGCCGGGTCGAAGGGCAGCCCGCCCCTTTCCCCTGCCGACTAGCCATATCCTGTCACCTGCTCGCCCCGAGTCAGCCCTCCCTTTCTGACCCGCTCCCCATGGCGATGGCGCCCCCCCCCCCCCCCCCCCCACCCCTCCAGTCCTCAACTTCTCCTCCCTGGCCTTTTCAGCAGCAACCCGGTGGCCCCCCCCTTCCCCCCTCCCCCTCCCCCCCCCCCACCCCCCTCCCCCCCAGGCTAGGACCCTTCCTAGCCGCGATGCACCCTCCATAGTACTTCCGTAAGTCAGCTGGTTTACGCTGACCCGGCTGCCCCTGCCACACTCCGGCTCCTCCCGGCATGGGGGACGTCCCCCCCCCTTACCACCCCTCCTTGACCCCGCTCCAGCGCGGGAAAGGGAGCCATTTCTGACCACGCCCCTTACTCCCACCCCCCTCCCTCCTCTGCCCCGTGCGCGGGAAACCAGAGGAAAGCCCGCGCTTTCGCCCTGCCCCTCCCCACCCCTCCATCTTCAGTTCCACCCCCGTCCCCGATCTCACACCGATAAATACAAAACACCCAAAAACCCCACAAGAAAC
The DNA here is from genome assembly GCF_902713615.1 of Scyliorhinus canicula. Taxonomy (NCBI): domain Eukaryota; kingdom Metazoa; phylum Chordata; class Chondrichthyes; order Carcharhiniformes; family Scyliorhinidae; genus Scyliorhinus; species Scyliorhinus canicula. The sequence goes on along the minus strand of NC_052162.1, from coordinate 58,587,513 downwards.
ACATACCCCCGGCACTCCCCCCCCCACCCCGCCCTCCCAACATAACATTATAAATAACAGAAAAAAGAGAGAAAAAACTGGTATAGAGAACAAAAAGGGTCCAAAAAATACGGCCAAGTGAAAATCCAACCAAAAGAAAGCCACGTGTCCAGCTTAAAGTACCAGAGCGGCAACGACCGCCAAGTATCCCCTGGTTCTAGTTCGAGTCCAGCTTTTCTTCCTGGACAAAGGCCCACGCCTCCTCCGGGGACTCGAAATAGTGGTGCTGGTCCTTATAGGTCACCCACAAGCGCGCTGGCTGCAGCATCCCGAATCTGATTCTCTTGGCATGCAGCACCGCCTTCGTCCGGTTGAACCGGGCCCGCCGCTTTGCCACCTCCGCACTCCAGTCCTGAAAGATCCTCACCGTCGAGTTCTCCCGTTTGCTGCTCCTCTCTCTCTTGGCCCACCTCAGCACCCTCTCCCGGTCACTGAATCGCTGGAACCGAACCAGCACCGCCCTCGGGGGTTCGTTTGCTCTTGGCTTCCTGGCCATTACTCTGTAGGCCTCCTCCAATTCCAGGGGCGAAGGGACGGCCCCTGCCCCCATCAGTGAGCCCAGCATTTCTGCCACATACCCCTGGAGGTCCGACCCCTCCAGCCCTTCTGCCAGGCCCAGGATCCTCAGGTTTTTCCGCCTCATGCGGGTATCCATCTCCTCCAATCGGTTTTGCCATCTCAGGTGGAGTGCCTCGTGCACCTCCACCTTTCCCACGAGGACCGTGGCCTCCTCCTCCCTCACAGTCATCTCCTGCTGCAGCTCCCGAATTGACGCCTCTTGGGTCGCCTGTGCCCCCATCAGCCTGGTGGTCGTTGCGTTCATCGACTCCAGCAGCCACTTTCAGCTCCGTGAAGAAGCGCAGGAGAACGGCCTGCTGCTCCTCCGCCCATTTCCTCCAGTCCTCGGGTGCGCCGCCGGCCGCCATTTTGGATTTCTTCCCCCGCTTTTTTCGGGGAGCTGCTGCCGCTTTTTTTCCTGCCCCACTTCGGGTGACGACCATAAATTTTTCGGGGTTCTCCTCTGGGAACCTTCCCCCACCGGGAATTGCCGTTCCAGCGCCGTTAGGGGCCCTCCAATCGGCCCGAAAACACCTTCCTAACAGGAGCAGCCAAACGTGCGACTTAGCTGGTCATAGCCGCAACCGGAAGTCAAGTCCTATCTTTCTAAAGGGTTCTCGTGCAATTCCTTGTCTTGGAGATGCACTGACTGAACACTGCCAACACATGCACAAATTTGAGTGTATGGGATTTTAAAAGTTCTGATTTGTGCCACGTGTTTGATTTCTATTCTTTTACTGCTTTTGAGAGGTCTGAATATCTCAAAATCAGTCCCTGTAAATCCTTCAATTGTAGAATTTAAAATGCTGTACATCATGCTAGGTCATAACAATCATGCAAGGTCATATCAATTTCCATATATATGTGATGACAGCTCTATCTCTCCATCACCTCATTTAACCTTGTGACAACATCTGTTATCTGACTTCCTCTCCAAAACTGTGACATGATGAGATTCAACTTTTATGTCAATAAAAAACAAAGTTACAACATCAAATACTCCACTCACTTGCTACTTATTCCAACCCTTTCCGCAGTCCCATGGGCGAGCTGATCACACCATGTAATATTTTTATGATCAGTTCAAATTACAGGCGAGTTTCAAACTTCACATCATAACCATAACCAGGAAATTATTTTCACTTTGGCAACATTGCCTGCATCGAACCATTGCTTCAGCCCATCCATCTCCTTTATCCATAAACATTCAGATTTAGATTTATTGTCACATGTACCGGGGTACAGTGAAAAGTATTGTTCTGCTTACAGTCCAGTCAGATTGTTCCGTATATGAAAAACATAGGACATAGGAGAGATACACAATGTAAATTCCTCATGTCTTGGTTGACCTCCATTTTCCTTGTTGGCCGCCCATTTTCCACCTTGTAAAATCTCTAAATGATCCAAAATGCAGTTGCCCATATTCTGGTTCCACTCTGCCTCCACACGTCTCCTCACTGCCTCCTTTCACTACCTACTGACCTACTCATCCCTCAGGATTTTGCATTTAAAAATTCTCATTCTCATCTTTAAATCCCCAAACTAATTTTGCCAGTTTCTCCAACTCTGTACCCCTCCCTTGCACTTCAATTCTCTGGTTCTAGCCTATGTGCTGACAAGTATTTTTTCGGTCATGTGATCTGAACAAATGGAAGCAGCTATATTGAAAAGTTATGGAATTCAATTGTATAGAACGATATGGTTTGTAACTATAGCCTATTAAAAATCTGGTGTTGCTGCTTATTTCGATCTCACCGGCCATGTCGTGAAATTGAGAGCATTTAAGTTCAGCATTAATAATAGTGGGAGATTTTATTGAAATATCCAACTACAGGGCCTTACTGGTGTCATGCGCTCCTTCTGGAATTCCTTCTATACTACTACATCTGTCTGTCCCACTCTCCTTTAAAAATCTTCTCAAAACCAACATTTCAACCAAGCATTTTTGTTTTCCATCCTAACTTCTCCCACGATAGCTCAGTATCCATTCCTTTACCTTTTTGTACTTGTGAAGTACTCTGGGACAACTGTCATGTGAGAGTACCTTTAAGAACTGGGTGTTTATCAAATAGCTGTAGTGGATGTATCTTTAAGAACTGGGGGTGGGATTCGCTCAGGCCGGAGAATCTCCGCGACCGGCGCGAATCGTGTCACACCGCCCCGACGCCGGCACGTGAGAGGGCGGAGAATCGGTGCCAATGGCACTGGCGTGGTTGGCACGGCGCCAGTCAGGGCCCGCTCTACGCGGCCGGGCCGCCAATTCTCGGGTCGAGTCCCGCCGGCGCTGTCCACACCTGCTCTCAGCCGGCGGGAACTCGCCGTTGAAGGGTCGGGGGCGGTGGCCTGTGAGGGGGTGGGGGGTCCGATCCCGGTGGCGGGCCTCCAATGTGGCCTGGCCCATGACAGGGGCCCACTGATCGGCGGGCCAGCCTCTCTGGTTCGGGACCTTGTTTTTTCCACGTCTGCCCCTGTAGTCCTGCGCCATGTTGCATCGGGGCCGGCGCGTTGAAGGAAGCCACTGCGCATGCACGGGTGGTTTGCGCCGTGCCGTCCTGCGCAGAAGGAGTTCAGCCGGCCAGCCAGCGCGAGTTGGCATATGCGCGGGAGCGCCAGCGTGTGCTGCCAACATCCCAGCTCATGCGCAGGAGGGTTCATCTCCGCGCTGGCCATTGCGGAAAGTTACACCGGTCGGCGCGGAGGAATAGAGTGCCCCCACGGCACAGGCCCGCCCGCGGATCGGTGGGCCTCAATCGCGGGCCAGGCCACCATGGGGGCACCCCCTGGGGCCAGATGCTCTCGCACCCCCCCCCCTGCATTTTGCACTGATGTGTATGGTTCCTCTATCATTGAGGATGGGGATATTGTGGAGACTCATCTTCCAGTGAGCTGTTAATCTTTAGTAATCTGTTTATTAGTATCGCAGGTAGGTTTTGGAGGTTAGGGCAGTTGAATGTTCCTCCTGCAGAATGTGGGAGGAAAGGGTCACCTCGAGTGTCCCTGCTGACTACATCTGCAGGAAGTGCACCCAACTCCAGCTCCTCGAGAACCGCGTTAGGGACCAGGGGCTGGAGCTGGATGAACTTCGGATCATTCGGGAGGCGGAGGGGGTTATTGAGAGGAGTTATAGGGAGGTAGTCACACCTCAGGTAAAGGAAGAAGGTAGATGGGTTACCGTCAGGGGAACGAGAGGGAACCGGCAGGCAGTGCAGGGATCCCCTGTGGTCGTTCCCCTCAATAACAAGAATACAGTTTTGGATACTATTGGGGGGGACGACTTACCAGGGGTAAGCAATGGGGCACAGGTCTCTGACACAGAGTCTGTCCCTGTTGCTCAGAAAGGAAGGGAGAAGAGGAACAGAGCACTTGTCATTGGGGACTCCATAGTTAGAGGAACAGACAGGAGGTTCTGTGGGAATGAAAGAGACTCACGGTTGGTGTGTTGCCTCCCAGGTGCCAGGGTTCGTGATGTCTCTGATTGTGTTTTTGGGATCCTTAAGGGGGAGGGGGAGCAGCCCCAAGTTGTGGTCCACATAGGTACCAATGACATAGGTAGGAAGAGAGATGGGGATTTGAGACAGAAATTCAGGGAGCTAGGGTGGAAGCTGAGAGCTAGAACAAACAGAGTTGTTATCTCTGGGTTGTTACCCGTGCCACGTGCTAGCGAAGTGAGAAATAAGGAGAGAGAGGAGTTGAACACATGGCTACAGGGATGGTGCAGGAGGGAGGGTTTTGGTTTCCTGGATAATTGGGGCTCATTCTGGGTTAGGTGGGACCTCTACAAACAGGATGGTCTTCACCTGAACCAGAGGGGTACCAATATCCTGGGGGGGAGATTTGCTAGTGCTCTTCGGGGGGGGGGGGGTATAAACTAATTCAGCAGGGGGATGGGAACCTAAATTGTAGTCCCAGTGAACAGGATGTTGAGAGTAGTGAGGTCAGGGATAGGGTTAAAAGTTCGAAAGAGGGTACCGGCAAGCAAGGTGCTGGTTTGAAGTGTGTCTACTTCAACGCCAGGAGCATCCGGAATAATGTGGGTGAGCTTTCAGCATGGGTTGGTACCTGGGATCTCGATGTTGTGGTGATTTCGGAGACATGGGTAGAGCAGGAACAGGAATGGTTCTAGGATTTAGATGTTTCTGTAAGAACAGAGATGGTAAAAGAGGGAGGGGGATGGCATTGTTAATCAAGGAAAGTATGGCGGCAGAAAGGACGTTTGAGGACTCGTCTACTGAGGTAGTATGGGCCGAGGTTAGGAACAGGAGAGGAGAGTGGGAGTTGTCTATAGACCTCCAAATAGTTCCAGATATGTAGAGGAAAGGATTGCAAAGATGATTCTCGACAGGAGCGAGAGTAACAGGGTAGTTGTTATGGAGGACTTTAACTTTCCAAATATTGACTGGAAATACTATAGTTCGAGTACTATAGATGGGTCAGTTTTTGTGCAGAGTGTGCAGGAGGGTTTTCTGACACAGTATGTAGACAGGCCAACAAGGGGTGATGCCATATTGGATTTGGTACTGGGTAATGTACCCGGCCAAGTGTTAGATTTAGATGTAGGTGAGCACTTTGGTGATAGTGATCACAATTCGGTTATGTTTACTTTAGCGATGGGCAGGGATAGGTATATACCGCAAGGCAAGAATTATAGCTGGGGGAAAGGCAATTATGATGCTATTCGGCAAGATTTAGGATGCATAGGACGGGGAAGGAAACTGCAGCGGATGGGTACAATCGAAATGTGGAGCTTTTTCAAGGAAAAGCTACTGCATGTCCTTGATAAGTATGTACCTGTCAGGCAGGGAGGAAGTTGTCGAGCAAGGGAACCGTGGTTTACTAAGGAAGTTGAAGCACTTGTCAAGAGGAAGAAGAAGGCTTATGTTAGGATGAGACATGAAGGCTCAGTTAGGGCACTTGAGAGTTACAAGTTAGCCAGGAAGGACCTAAAGGGAGAGTTAAGAAGAGCGAGGAGCAGACACGAAAAGTCGTTGGCGGATAGGATCAAGGAAAACCCTAAGGCTTTCTATAGGTATATTAGGGACAAAAGAATGACTAGAGTAAGATTAGGGCCAATCAAGGATAGTAGTGGAAAGTTGCGTGTGGAATCAGAGGAGATAGGGGAAGCGTTAAATGGATATTTTTCGTCAGTGTTTACACTGGAGAAAGACAATGTTGTCAAGGAGAATACTCAGGTACAGTCGACCAGGCTAGCTGGGATTGAGGTTCACAAGGAGGAGGTGTTAGCAATTTTGGAAAGTGTAGAAATAGATAAGTCCCCTGGGCCAGATGGGATTTATCCTAGGATTCTCTGGGAAGCCAGGGAGGAGATTGCAGAGCCTTTGTCCTTGATCTTTATGTCATCTTTGTCGACAGGAATAATGCCGGAAGACTGGAGGATAGCAATTGTTGTCCCCTTGTTCAAGAAGGGGAGTAGAGACAATCCTGGCAATTATAGACCTGTGAGCCTTACTTCGGTTGTGGGTAAAATATTGGAAAAGGTTATAAGAGATAGGGTTTATAATCATCTTGAAAAGGACAAGTTGATTAGCGATACTCAACACGGTTTTGTGAAGGGTAGGTCATGCCTCACAAACCTTATTGAGTTTTTTAAGAAGGTGACCAAACAGGTGGATGAGGGTAAAGCGGTTGATGTGGTGTATATGGATTTCAGTAAGGTTTGATAAGGTTCCCCACGGTAGGCTATTGCAGAAAATACGGAAGTATGGGATTGAAGGTGATTTAGCGGTTTGGATCAATAATTGGCTAGCTGAAAGAAGACAGAGGGTGGTGGTTGATGGCAAATGTTCATCCTGGAGTTCAGTTACTTGTGGTGTACTGCAAGGATCTATTTTGGGGCCACTGCTGTTTGTCATTTTTATAAATGACCTGGAAGAGGGTGTAGAAGGATGGGTTAGTAAATTTGCAGATGACACGAAGGTCGGTGAAGTTGTGGATAGTGCTGAAGGATGTTATAGGTTACAGAGGGACATAGATAAGCTGCAGAGCTGGGCTGAGAGGTGGCAGATGGAGTTTAATGCGGAAAAGTGTGAGGTGGTTCACTTTGGAAGGAGTAACAGGAATGCAGAGTACTGGGCTAATGGCAAGTTTCTTGGTAGTGTAGATGAACAGAGAGATCTCGGCATCCAGGTACATAAATCCCTGAAAGTTGCCACCCAGGTTAATAGGGCTGTTAAGAAGGCATATGGTGTGCTAGCCTTTATCAGTAGGGGGATTGAGTTTCGGAGCCACGAGGTCATGCTGCAGCTGTACAAAGCTCTGGTGCGGCTGCACCTGGAGTACTGCGTGCAGTTCTGGTCACCACATTATAGGAAGGATGTGGAAGCATTGGAAAGGGTTCAGAGGAGATTTACTAGGATGTTGCCTGGTATGGAGGGAAGGTCTTACGAGGAAAGGCTCAGGGACTTGAGGTTGTTTTCGTTAGAGAGGAGAAGGCTGAGAGGTGACTTAATAGAGACATATAAGATAGTCAGAGGGTTAGATAGGGTGGACAGTGAGAGTCTTTTTCCTCGGATGGTGATGACCAACACGAGGGGACATAGCTTTAAATTGAGGGATGGTAGATATAGGACAGATGTCAGAGGCAGTTTCTTTACTCAGAGAGTAGTAGGGGTGTGGAACGCCCTGCCTGCAGCAGTAGTAGACTCGCCAAATTTAAGGGCATTTAAGTGGTCACTGGAAAGACACATGGATGAAAATGGAATAATGTAGGTCAGATAGGTTTCAGATGGTTTCACGGTTCGGCGCAACATCGAGGGCCGAAGGGCCCGTACTGCGCTGTAATGTTCTATGTTTACATTAACACAGCAATGAAATTAATTGCCCATCATCATTCCCAACTGAATGTAACAGGACTGCAGGGCTTTAGTTTGATCTATTGGTTGTTGGATTATTTAGCTCTATCTATCGGAATGCTGCTTCTACTGTTTAGCATACCAGTAGACCTGTGATATCATTTCACCAGTTTAGCACCTCATTTTTAGATATGCCTGGTGCTGTTCCTGGCATGCTCTCTTCCATTTCTCATTCAACTAGGGTTGATCTCCAGGCGAAGTAACTGCTGTTCGATAGCACTGTTGATGGCCTCTTTCATCACTTTACTGATGATCAAGAGGAGACAGATGGGGCGGTAATTGGCCGGGCTGGATTTATTCTGTTTTATTTTGTATGGGACCTTTCTGGGAAATTTTTCACATTGCTGGTTAGATGCCAGTGTTCAAGTTTTACTGGGACAGCTTATCTTGGAGGGCCCGGCAAGTTCTGGAGCACTGAACTGCTCAATACGGACAATACTGCCAGAATATTATTGGGGCTATAGCCTTTGCAGTATCCAGTGCCTTCAACCATTTCTTGACATCATATGGAGTGAATCAAATTGGCTGAAAACTGGCACCTCCGATGCTGGGGTGTTCCGGAGGCCAAGATGGATCATCCACTCAGCACTTCCGGCTGAAGATTGTTGAAAATGCTTCATCCTTATCCTTTTGACTGATGTACCGAGCTCGTCCAATATTTAGGATGGGATAATTTTGGAGCCTCTCTTTGGTGTAAAGTCTTTCTTGCCATGCTGGTTTCCAGACTTTTTGATGACAGAGGGGAAACAGGGTCAAGGAGGATATGCTGAAAACAGAAGAGACAATAACATTCTCCAGTGGCAAGTTATTAATATAGCACAACTGGTCTTTTTGAGGGTGGACATGCGGAACTCCGAACGTAGGAAGTCCTTGCCCCTTCCTTGCGTTGACATTTTTTTGGGACAGGCAGTATGGCCAATCGAAAACTCGCATGTTAGGCCAATATACAGCTCAGCCTGGGCAAGACCTAATTTCAAATTCTTCTAGCATAATTCAGCCAAAGTTACAATGGGTGAGATTGTGAGAGTACAGAACAAATATCCTGCATGAGGAAAAAGGGTGAGATTCACAAAGATAAATGGTTATCAAAGAGCATAGAGTGGGGCATTGAAAAAGTGACTTATATCAGTTACTGAGAGGTCAATGCTGCAGAATGCCTCGGGGAGGATAGAAAATGAGTGAAATAAAAAAGCAAATAGAGGCCTTGGAAAAGAATTTGAAAGTAAAGTAAAGGAAAACCAAAAGATAATTTATAAATACATAAAAAGGTAAGAAAAGGAAGAGTTGGCCTTATTATTAGTAATAAGTCATTTAGCATATTTGAAGGTGGTCAAATCACCAGATCATGTTAAAATGTATCACATGCTGCTAAAAGAAAAGGATGAAATAGCAAAGGATCTGGCCATTGTTTTACAATCCTCTCTGGCTACAGGTGTGATGCTGGAGTGCTGGACGACTGACAACTATTTACCATTTTTAAAAAGGAGAAAGGGAAAGACCAACTAGCAACAGGCTAGACATTCAGATCTCAGTTGTGTCATAATATCCACTGATGTATATCATGAGATGCAGACAGGCAGTGATTGACACACAGGATAACCAATGAACACACACGACACAGAACAACCAATCACCAGACAGGACACCATCACTATAAAGCCCGCAGGGCATTAAGGCTCTCTCCCTCTCACAGGACACGGCTAGGGAGATAGTCGCAGTGCACAGGCCAATGAACATCATCACCATGTGATAGAGAGCTAGTCTGGTCAAGCCAGTAAGAGGTTATCAGTTAGGTTAATAGAGTGTCAACCAACAGCAGATTATGTACAGCAATCAACAGGTTCAATAAAACAGTGTTGGACCATCTCCTGTATCTGAAGCCTGTTTCTCGTTTTACTGCATCCAGTTGCAGTCGATGTTAGACCAACACAGATAACTCATCAAGTTGTAGGCAAATTACGGTAGCACAGTGGTTAGCAATGTTGCTTCACAGTGCCAGGGACCCAGGTTCAATTCCTGTCTTGGGTCACTGTCTGTGCAGAGTCTGCACGATCCTCCCGTGTCTGTGTGGATTTCCTCCGGGTGCTTCGTTTCCTCCTACAAGTCCCAAAAGACCTGCTTGTTAGGTGAATTGGACATTCTGAATTCTCTTTCTGTGTAACCGAACAGGCACTGACATGTGTCGACTAGGGGATTTTCACAGTAACTTCATTGCAGTGTTAATGTAAGCCTACTTGTGACCCAATAAAGATTATTATTAAATTATTGGAACATGTTTTGTGGAACAGCATAAATCGTCATTTAGAAAGGATTAACCAAAGACCGTGAAAGAGGGGTTAGTTAAAGGAACTCTGGGCGGGAATCTCTGATTCTGAGGCTAAGAGTTGACGCCGTTGTAAACGCCGTCATGTTTCACGACGGCATCAACTTGGCCCCAGGAGCAGCGACCCACGTCGTTCCAGCTGCTGATACCGGCGTCAGATGGGCACCACGGGTCTGCGCATGCGCAGTGGCTCCCTTCTCCGCACCAGCCCCGATGCAACATGGCGGAGATCTACAGGGACCGGCGCGGAGCAATAGAGGCCCCCAGCCTGAGAGGCCAGCCCGCCGATCGGTAGGCCACGATCGTAGACCAGGCCACAGCGAAGGCCCCCCCCCGGGGTTGGACCCCCTCCTCCCCCCCCCCCCCCTCCCAGGCTGCCCCCGGATGGTTGCACGCCGAGGACCCGCCGGGTAAGACCACACGTGGACAGTGCCGGCGGTTTTTTATGCGGCCGCTCGGCCCATCCCGGGTGGATAATTTCCGGGGGGGGCCATGTAGAGCGGCCCCCGAATGGCGGCGTGCGGACCGCACCGGCGCCAATGGCGCTGATTCTCCACTCTCTGGCGTTGGGGCGTCGTTGCACGATTCGTGCCCGGCCCGGCGTGAGCTGAGAGAATCCTGCCCTCTGTGTTTGACTAACTTGACTGATATTTTTTGAGGAGGGAGTTTGCAGAAGATACAACAATTGGCCATGGGTTTGATCGTGAGGAAAAAGACTATAGACTGCAGGAAGATGTCAACAGACTAATCAGGTAAGCAGAAAAATGACAAATGGAATTCAGTCTGGGGAAGTGTGAGGTAATGCATTTGTGGAAGGCGAATAATGCAGGGGAAACACAATAAATGATAGGACACTGAGGAATGGAGAGAAGCAGAGGAACCTTGGAGGGCATGTCCACAGATCACTAGACAGATAAATAAAACGGCAGGAATGCATATGGAATACTTTCCTTAATTAGCCGAGGCAATAGTACATTGTAACGGAGTGGGAGGGGGGAGGCTATGCTGCAACTGTACAAAACAATAGTTAGACCACAGCTGAAGTACTGTTACAATTCTGATTGCTGAATTACAGGAAGAATGAGAATCTAAAAATAAAACATAACAAATATGAGCGAGGGTAGACAATTCAGCCCCTGGAGCCTGCGACACTGCTCAATGAAATAATGGCTTCTTCGATTTGTGGCTTTAACTTAATTTTCCTGCCTGTTCCCCATAACGCTCAACTCACTGGTGGATCAAAAATCTGTCTTAACTCGGCTGTAAATATACTCAGGAAGAAGTCTTACAACACCAGGTTAAAGTCCAACAGGTTTGTTTCAAATCACTAACAGGTAGTGGGTGTCTGGAACTCACTGCCAGAGGAGGTGGTGGAAGCAGGGACGATAGTGACGTTTAAGGGGCATCTTGACAAATACATGAATAGGATGGGAATAGAGTGATATGGACCCTGGAAGTGCAGAAGATTTTAGTTTAGACGCAGGATGGTCAGCACAGGCCTGGAGGGCCGAAGGGCCTGTTCCTGTGCTGTACTTTTCTTTGTTCTTTGTTCTTTGTTCACTAGCTTTCGGAGCACTGCTCCTTCCTCAGGTGAATCGAGAGGTAGACTCCAGAAACATTCATATAGACAAAGTCAAAGATGCAAGACGATACTTAGAATGTGAGCATTTGCAGGTAATTAAGTCTTTACCGAGCCAGAGATAGGGGTAACCCCAGGTTAAAGAGGTGTGAATTGTCTCAAGCCAGGACAGTTGGTAGGATTTCACAAGCCCAGGCCAGATGGTGGGGGATGAATGTAATGCGAATGAATCCAAGGTCCCGGTTGAGGCCGTACTCATGTGTGCGGAACTTGGCTATACGTTTCTGCTCGGTGATTCTGTGTTGTCGCGCATCCTGAAGGCCGCCTTGGAGAACGCTTACCCTAAGATCAGAGGCTGAATGCCCTCGACTGCTGAAGTGTTCCCAAACTGGAAGGGAACATTCCTGCCTGGCGATTGTAGCGCGATGTCCATTCATCCATTGTCGCAGCGTCTGCATGGTCTCGCCAATGTACCACGCTTCGGGACATCCTTTCCTGTATGAGGTAGACAACGTTGGCCGAGTCGCACAAGTATGTACCGTGTACCTGGTGGGTGGTGTAATGGTGATACCCGTGTCGATGGTATGGCACGTCTTGCAGAGATTGCCATGGCAGGGTTGTGTGGTGTCGTGGTTGCTGTTCTGAAGGCTGGGCAGTTTGCTGCAAACAATGGTTTGTTTGAGGTTGCGCGGTTGTTTGAAGGTAAGTAGTGGCAGCGTGGGGATGACTTTGGCAAGATGTTCGTCTTCATCGATGATGTGTTGAAGGCTTCAAAGAAGATGTCGTAGTTTCTCCACTCCGGGGAAGTACTGGACGACGAACGGTACTCTGTCGGTTGTGTCCCATGTTTGTCTTCTGAGGAGGTCAGTGCAGTTTTTTGCTGTGGCGCGTTTGAACTGTCGATCGATGAGTCATAGAATCATAGAATTTGCAGTGCAGAAGGAGGCCATTCGGCCCATCGAGTCTGCACCGGCTCTTAGAAAGAGCACCCTACCCAAGCCCACACCTCCACCCTATCCCTATAACCCAGTAACCCCACCCAACACTAAGGGCAATTTTGGACACTAAGGGCAATTTAAGTCCTTACCGCTGATCCTACCAAGGAACACACTCGCCAACTCAACAGGCCAATCCACCTAACCTGCACATCTTTAGACTGTGGGAGGAAACCGGAGCACCCGGAGGAAACCCACGCAGACACGGGGAGAATGTGCAGACTCCAGACAGACAGTGACCCAAGCCGGGAATCGAACCTGAGACCCTGGAGCTGTGAAGCAATCGTGCTAACCACCCTGCTACCGTGCACCATATCCCATTCGTACAAGGGCATCTTTCAGCGTCTGTAGATGTCTGTTATGCTCCTCCTCGTCTGAGCAGATCCTGTGTATACGGAGGGCTTGTCCATAGGGGATGACTTTTTTAATGTGTTTAGGGTGGAAGCTGGAGAAGTGGAGAATCGTGAAGTTAGCCATGGGCTTGCGGTAAAGCGAAGTGCTGAGGTGACTGTCCTTGATGGACATGAGTGTGTCCAAGAATGCAACTGATTTTGGAGTGTAGTCCATCGTGAGTCTAGTGGTGGGATGGAACTTTTGATGTCTTTTCAGTAAGTCTTCACCGTGGGTCCAAAGGAAAACAATGTCATCGATGTGTCTGGTGTATAACGTCAGTTGAAGGTCCTGTGCGGTGAGGAGGTCTTGTTCAAACTTGTGCATGAAGATGTTGGCATATTAAGGTGCGAATTTGGTCCCCATGGCTGTTTCATGTGTCTGGATGAAGAACCTGTTGTCGAAGGTGAAGACGCTGTGATCCAGAATTAAGCGGATGAGTTGCAGAATTGCGTCTGGAGATTGGCAGTTGTCGGTGTTGAGTACTGAGGCTGTTGCAGCAATTCCGTCGTCATGGGGGATGCTGGTGTAGAGTGCCGAGACATCCATTGTGATGAGGAATGTTCCTGATTCAACTGGTCCATGGGTGCTGAGTTTCTGTAGGAAGTCCGTCGTATCGCTGGGCGTTCCTTGTACGATGGGTTTCAAGATGCCTTTAATGTAGCCAGAGAGGTCCTCACACAGGGTCCCATTGCCTGATATGATAGGACGGCCTGGTGTGTTGGCCTTGTGTATTTTCTGGAGGCAATAGAGATCTCCAATGCGGGAGTACGTGGGATGAGAGCATGCAGGGTGCTCTGAAGGTCTGGATCCAAGGTCTGGATCAGTCTGTTGAGTTGGCGAGTGTGTTCCTCGGTAGGATCAGCGGTAAGGACTTAATTACCTGCAAATGCTCGCATTCAAAGTGTCATCTTGCATCTTTGACTTTGTCTATACAAATGTTTCTGGAATCTACCTCTCCATTCACCTGAGGAAGGAGCGGAGCTCCGAAAGCTAGTGATTTGAAAAAACCTGTTGGACTTTAACCTGGTGTTGTTAGACAATTTACTGTGCTCACCCCAGTCCAACGCTGGCATCTCCACATCTTAAATATACTCAATGACTCAATCTCCACTGACTAGATCTTTAAAGGTGTTGGCTCAGGCATACTGGGCTGAATGGTCTCTTTCTCCACTAAATAATTCTATGATAATTCCTGAGCTGGTGTGTCATTGTTGTCTTTAAAAAATATATATAATTTTATTTACTGTGATAACCGTTACAAAACATGCCATTAATTATGTTGCCTGTGGCACGCATCCATCATACTTGACATCACACATTATTAGGATGTTGTACCTTGTTGGAAAACAATCTTCAAAAAAGACAAGAAAATCATTGGCTTTGAATTCCTGTCTGAAAGTCGATGAAACCGATTCTACAGTTGACCTTAACAGTTTTATAAGCAGCTACAATAGTTTGGATTTGGTATTCAAAGTAGCAATGTTAAAATAACAAGTTAGGAACTTAATGTCATAACAGTGCTTCAAATTAAATCGTCTTGAACAACATGACAGGAGATTCACTCTTCACAAAATAAACTTCAAATTGTGGGAAGATGCTATGACTGCAGTAGTAAGGGGGATATTGATTCGTACACATGGAACCAATAAAAGCAGAAGGTAACACACAGCGAGTCAGATAGCTAAAAACAACAATGTACTGCACTGGGATTCTGTGACGGGTAATGCAGCATAATAAGATTGTTTTTAACCCACAGCACTGAAATTGGAGAAACCATGTTTCAATTTTACTAAATTATTCCCAATAATATGGAAGATGACTATAATAAATCAGTAACGCAGTGTTCGAACTGACAACAACAACATACCAACTAACGGAGCATGAACTTGGTAATTTGTTAATTTTTCTTCTATTCCAATAGAAAAACAATCTGAACAACTTTATAGACATTCAGCCAGTAATTCAACTGATTTGCAAGAATAGCTACGATGGCGGTGCAGTTCGGTTTTGCTTCACACTATAACATCTTTCTGTTTTCATTTCCAATTTGAATACAGAAGTACAATATGAATTTAAAATAATTATTTAGCTGCATTCATAGAGGGCCCTATATCAAATTTTGAACCTTTATTAAATATTTTAATCAGCATTTTACACACTTCTGTCATACCCAACATGCAGTCGTTAACTATTACGCAATGGGCTGCTTCCAGGCTGCAGATGGAAATGTAGGAAGAGCAGGAGTGCTATTAACCATCAGTGTCTCTAGTTACCAGAGCTCCCAAACAGTAGTTCAATCAAGAGCTTTCTCCCCTCACCTCAATACACCAACTGTCTTGTATTCCACATTACCATTGTCCTTTTCACCACCACCCAATTTCCATCGTTCAGTCCAACTTCACTTCATTACACATTTAAACATCAACATCAAATCAGAAAAAAATAAATCCTCACTGTGCAAGCTCTAAAATACCTGCAATGAAACACACAGCGTTCCAGCCAATGGGGGGGGGGGGGGGGGGGGGGGGGGGGGGTGGAGGCCCTCATACTGAGGGGTGAATTTGTGTGGGAACACCAATCACTGCCTGGTAGCTCTGAATTTGCTGATAGGCAGCTCATTCTTGAGGCAATACAAAACAACCTTAGACTGTGATTGGTAGGCTCCCCTTTCAAGTGGGAAAATGAGACATTGAGAGGTGGTGGAGACTTAGAGAAGTTCAGACATGGATCTCCTGAATTAGTGTGAAGTTTCTGACCCTTGATTGAGTAAAGTTTCAAAGCAGCAACCAGGTTTCTGGCATTCAGACAGGAAGGCAGC
The DNA here is from genome assembly GCF_902713615.1 of Scyliorhinus canicula. Classification (NCBI taxonomy): domain Eukaryota; kingdom Metazoa; phylum Chordata; class Chondrichthyes; order Carcharhiniformes; family Scyliorhinidae; genus Scyliorhinus; species Scyliorhinus canicula. The sequence continues at coordinate 58,571,939 of NC_052162.1, read as the reverse complement.
CCTAGACAAAAGTTAATTCACCAACCTAACATCAGGATGCAACAGCATGCAAAGCCTACAGTGAGGCCAGGATGTGACGCTGGCCAATGGCCGGCGAGGGGGGGGGCAATGGGGTGACTCTCTACCTCCAGCCATGGCTGAGGAAAGCGGATCGGCAACAGACCAAACAAAGAACAGAGGCCAGAAAGCCAGCCGTAGGAGACAGGCAGCCAGGCTGTAGCACACATGGTTGTCGAGGGTCGAGGCCCGGCCACCCGAGCGAGAGCTGGGAGGTGAGCAGAGCAGCAGTTAGGAGGTGTGAAGAAGGGCAAGCAAGCCGGCATTGTGCTTTTTGGGAACCGGGGAGCAGTAGCCAGCAGAAGGGGGAGTGGCTGGGGGGGGGGGGGGGGGGGTGGGGGGGGGGGGGTAGGGGTGGGTAGGGGGAGAGGGAGGTGGGGTGACTTAACCAGAGCCAAACGCCAGCTGAGTGAGAGGTTTGGGCAGAACCAACATCTTCATCCTTCTTGTTTTGCATGTTGAATTTATTGCTTTTTTGGGGTCATTTCTCTTACTTATCAATGTTGGTGTCTTTTATGATATCCTTGACCATTGGCATCACAGCTCTCCCAAAATGTATTGCCAGTAGCCAGTTACTGTGGTTGGGTTTTGTCAGTGAACTCCAGCTCATCCTCACACCAATTATTTTCACAATTTCCAAAGACTACCCCCCTACCGACCTCTCATAAGCTTTGTTCAATTTGTCACTGCTTTTGTTCAGCTTAGACAATCGGGCTGCCTTTGCTTCAAGGGGCTTCACTTGAGAGAAGATTCTGAAAATTTATATTCATGAATCATTGAAATCAAGACAGATCAACCCCGGTCAATACGAAGAGACATTATGAACCTGGAAGTCAAAAACGCAGAAAGCTGAAGATGAGGACAGAGGATGAAGTTCAGCAGAAAATGTTTGTCACTTTGCTGAAAAAGGTTTGAAGTATTGAGCAGTGCCCAAGCTGAACATTCATCCTCAACAACAACATCTACCAAAAGCCTGATGAGTTCAACCTGCCAAATTCAATACATTGTCTGAAAAGACAAGAAGGGCATGAGGACACTGAAATGGGAATGCAATTACAAAATACTCAAGCTCATTGTTCTTCTGCTGCTGAAGTGAGGGCAAAAGAGCCACCCTGAAGACATTGCCTTCTGGTCAAACTCTGTTTGACTGGGTATGATTGAATATTTTGTGATAAATAGACTAGAGAACCTAGGTAACATGGAAAATTTGAGAAAAGGGCTTGAGGTTTGAGGCCAAAAGCAGTTTAGAAGTCTTTGTGTCCCATGATAGATAGGTTCTTAATAAATAAGGGGATCAGGGGTTATGGGGAGAAGGCAGGGGAATTGGGATGAGAAAAATATTAGCAACGATTGAATAGCAGAGCAGACTCGATGGGTTGAGTAGTCTAATTCTGCTCCTATATCATATGACCGTGAAGAGAAATGACTTGGCGGAAAGGATAAATTGGATGATTTTTTTTCGGAAACCCAAGTCTACTGTTATGTTTGCAAATTATTCCCTGACCCTAGTAAAGGGAAAAAATAATTAATTGAAGGGTACTCTAACGGGAGAAATGTTGGAAGAGATATTTCTGATCACAAAACTTCCAAAAGCCATATTAAGGCTATGTGTGCATTTGTTCAAAGATGTAAATTATCTTGAAGGATTGACTCTGCATTATTGGCTCAGTTAGAAAAGAAGTGTTCCTATTGGAGGAAAGTGCTGAGACATGTTGCTGCCATAGTCAAACTGCTGTCGTCCTTGGGCCTACCCCAAGTTGAAAAGGTAATCTTTTAGCCCATCTTGAATACCTCAGCACGTTTGATGAGCTTTTCAAAGAGCATTTTAAAAGTTATCAATATTGTGGCTCAGGGAAGACTTAATTTTTAACACACCAATCCTACGATGACTCATCACTATAATGGCAGAGCAACTCAGAAACCAATTCACTAATGAAGTAGAAGTTCCCAAATGCTATTCCATAATACTTGATTCAACATCAAATGTGAGTCATGTGGACCACTTAACATTACTTTTCAGATAAGTGATCAGTGATTTAAAAAAAAAATCTAAAATATTCAATTCATTTCTTTTTCCAATTAAAGGGAAATTTAGCATGGTCAATACACCTACTCGGCACATCTTTGGGTTGTGGGGGTGAGACCCATGCAGACACAGGGAGAATGTGCAAACTCCACATGGACAGAGATCTGGGGCCAGGATCGAACCCAGATCCTCGGCGCCTGTGAGGCAGCAGTGCTAACCACTGCGCCAACGAGCCGCCCCAGTGAAGTTGTAGAGCAACTCCTCTGGTTTGTCCAGCTAAAATCTCACACTTCTGAATACCTGGAGCAACTGAATTGGAAATCTTGCAAATTTAGGTTCGGACATAAAATTTGTCATGGGCAGAGTTTCAATAATGCTGCAAATATGCAGGAAAATATTCAGGTCAATGAGCAAGACTGAACAATGCAAACCCTTGTGCATTATTCATCCCATGTTCCAGTCACTCCTTCAATTTAATCTGCAACGCAGCAGCTGAATTCATATGAGGCAGCTGTACATTTTTTAGACTTTGTTTAAAATGTGTATGCCTTCTTTTCAGTTTCCACGCATCAGTGGAATATGCTGGAATCACGGTTGGAGCAGGCACATGGAAAATATTTGATGGTCAAAAGAATCTATGACACCAGGTGGTCCACTCATGCAGATGCTGTTCTGGCTTTGAGACTGAACTTAATCGATATAAACGGATGCTTATCAGACATGGCCACATCAAATTCAGAGAAACCATGTGTGAAAGCTGAAGTAAAATCCTTAGCAGAGAAGTTTGAAAAGAACAAAATAGCTGTCTTCACTGTTTTGAGGATGCATTTACATCAAAGAATTAATGCTGTCAGCAAATCGCTGCAAAATGTTGATTCAACTTTGCTGAATGCTTCACAATTGCTAGCTTCAGTTGATAGTTTTGTCATGGAAGTTCAAAATGACGATGTCTCAGTGGAAGCAGAGGCACTAACATCAACAATGAATACCGGCCCCTCTGATGATGAGAAGCGTACAAGACAGGAAGTTATTTTTTGATGACACTACATACAATGAAATCACTTTAAAAGGGAAAGAGACTGTCAATGATATTTGTGACACAATAAAAGTGCAATTGCAGAGCAGAACTGAATCTCTGAAGAAGACTCTTGAATTATTTTGGATGCTTTTTGACAAAAGTTTGGATGCGAATGCTAAGAGCCGATGCAGTAATAGGTTATTGAATTCTACGATAAGGACATCGAGTCAAATCATTTTGATAATGAAATGAAACAATTCATTCATTTCATTGATAATGATGAGCTCTGAGACCACCAGTTGATTTGAAAAATGAAATGAAAATCGCTTATTGTCACAAGTAGGCTTCAAATGAAGTTACTGTGAAAAGCCCCTAGTCGCCACATTCTGGCTCCTGTTCGGGAAGGCTGGTGCGGGAATTGAACCGTGCTGCTGGCCTGCCTTGGTCTGCTTTCAAAGCCAGCGATTTAACAGTGTGCTAAACCAGCCCCATTTGGACCAGATTTGGACTTGTACATGATGGTTTTCAGGCAACCTTTCCAAATGTGAAAACCATTCTGAAAATATTTTTAACAACAGCTGTCACAAATGCTCCCGGTGAATGTCCTTTCTCTGTATTGAAAAGAGTGAAAAATTATCTATGAAGTACAATGAGTCAGGAACATTTGACAAGTTCAGCAATCCTGACAATTCAAAGTGGATCCTTTCAAAATTTTACGTACAATGATGTGACTGAAGATTTTGTGAAGAGGAGGTGGAAAGGAAAGCGATCTACGTTGCCTTGGATTGAAAACAATTGATGAAGCAAGAAAATGTTTAAAAATCTCTCCCTGTACCATGTTCTCCAGTCTAATTTCTGTTCTTCAAGTAAGAACACAAGCTGATCTGATATAATGATTACATGCAGACAGTTATAACTGGTGTGTAACCGCCATCCCCCATTGCTCTTTATGGCCTTCAGAAAAGTCTTTTTTTTTCTCCTCTGGACAATTAAAGAATAGAATCCTGCCAGACAGTTGCCAGCAAAGTCACTGATATTAGACATGGACTGGACACTCTACTTCATTGGAGTATTTGTTCCTGCTCTAGACTTTTTTTTGGCTCATTCTGTCTTCCACTGAAATGCTGTGCTGCAGACATATCTTTGGATAATTTCTTAATCCCATTGCTCATCAGCCAGTTCATGTTTTCTCACCTCAAGACAGACAGATTGTGATATTGACCATCTATCTCCACCATCATGCTGACAACAGAATTATTGTTGTCATAAGTTAAAAAACACTACAGCACTCTGTCAAGCAGTGATTTGGGGTTTCTGTATCCTGCATTATGTGAGCTGAGGGTGGGTGGGGTCAGGAGGGCATTACATTATTGTGGATGGGGCTCAACATTGGGGTGGGTCTCTATGTCATTAGGGGCAGGGTTTGATGACATTGGGGGCGGGCTGTCATATCACCAGGGGGTGGGACGGGGCGTGACGTGTGGTGCCTGCAAAGACAGAGTGTGGGGCCCCCAAAAGTGTAAGTCCACGCTGAATATTTGTTTTCGCTTCTGGTTTGTTTACTTTCTTTGGTCAAAGTGTTTGTCATATGGACACCACTTGGGAGGTAAGGCTGTTAAGCTTCCACTCAGGACGCTTCAGGTGGCTGTAGCAGTTAACCTCAAGCACCTTTAAGTTAAGAGGACCTGTGCAGCAGACTGCCACGGGGAGAGACTATCCAGAGCTTTCCAGAGTGGGATGTGATAGTCTGGATGGAATTTTAGATGGGGGGGGGGGGGGGGGGTGTGCTGGGGAGAGTGTGTGGAATGAGCTGTCATTGTGAGCAAAAATTACCCATCCATCGTCTTCAAGAATTAACTCAGATAACTTCAACTGGTTACATATTAACCCATCCAGAGAGACCAATTTCAAAATGTCGAATCATTGAATTCTGGCAATACTTTAACTTAACTTTTCATAGCACATCAGTGGGTTTCTGAATAATCCTGGTGTTGCAGTTGGAATCAAAGTGAGAAGAGTGAAATACAGTTCATGACACTCGTTAATATTCAATCAAGTAAAGCAGTAAATACTTAATCCTGATGGTTACAATCCTCACAGTGCAGAAGGAGGCTATTCGGCCCATCGAGTCTGCACCGACCCTTAGAAAGACAACTCTACCCATGTCCACTCCCCCGTCCACCACACCCTACCCCCCCCCCCCCCCCCCCGTAAACCAAAAGGCACATCCCTGGACACGAAGGTTACTGTCCGTGTGGAGTTTGCACATTCTCCCCGTGATTGCATGGGTTTCGCCCCCACAACCGAAAGATTTGCAGGATAGGTGGATTGGCCACGCTAAATTGCCCCCTAATTGGAAAAAAATTATTTGGTTATACTAAATTTATAGAAAAAACCACTGCAATGAAGTTACTGTGAAAAGCCCCTAGTCACCACATTCCGGCGCCTGTTCAGGTACACAGAGGGAGAATTCAGAATGTCCAAATTACCTAACAGCACGTCTTTGGGGAGGAAACCAGAGCACCCGAAGGAAACCCATGCAGACACGGGGTGAACATACAGACTCCACACAGTGACCCAAGCCAGGAATCGAACATGGAATCCTGGAGTTGTGAAGCAACAGTGCTACCCACTGTGTTGCTATGCTGCCCATCAGTATGTTTGTATGTAAAAGAGTGTGTTTTCTTATCCTCATTTGTCCGAGTTTAAATAATCCTAGCAGCAAGCTTTTTAAGTTTTTGAAATAAAGGAGGCAACTTGTTATCACATACTTGCTCCCAGTTTTAAATGCACATCTGATTCACTCAGCTCACACACAGTATCACATACACAAAGATTAGATACAATCTTACAATATTTGATTGCATAATTTCTTTTGCAGTAAGTTTGTAGTTTCTTACATGAGTTGATGCTTTAGTTGAAGTGAAAAGATCTAGTGAAGCAGATTATTCTCAGCAAAACATGAGACTTTTTGCAGTCGAATGTCCAGAAGGTTGGTTATCAGGTGAACTTTGAAGTTGGAATAGGTTGGAGCGAGTCCTTCCATTTTCAAGGAATTATCTGCTTTCATGACTTTCTGTTGGAACTCTGTTCTATGCAAGCAGAAATGATGACTGTCTCATTATAATAATAATCTTTATTATTGTCACAAGTATGCTCACATTAACACTGCAATTATTTTACTGTGAAAATCCCCTCGTCGTCAGACACTCCGGCGCCTCTTCGGGTGCTCTGAGGGAGAATTCAGATTGTCCAATTCACCTAACAAGCACATCTTTCGGGACTTGCAGAAAACCAGCGTTGCCCGGAGGAAACCCACACAGACACGGGGAGAACATGCAGACTCCGCACAGACAGTGGCCCAAGCCGGAGTTGAACCCGCGTCCTTGGCACTGTGAAGCAACAGTGCTAACCACTGTAGTAACGTGCTGCCATCATGTGATCTCCACCACTTCTAGGTCCTTTTCCAAATAAGTTAGGTAGAAATAAGTGAATGATATCTCCTGTGTTATGGTTTCACATCTTGGGAGTTTGAGACAGCTAGCGTCTTTGTATCCAAATGACCCATTCAATTTGAAATTACCCTTTCGAGTTAGTTTCGGGAAAATGCATTGATGTCAACATCAGTCTGGACGGACTCTTTTGTTACCCCTTGGGAGAGAGTCAGATCCTCGGGCAGACATTCTTTTTGTTGTTAGTTTTTAAAAATGTAAAATTAGTTTGCAGTTCAGAATACACATGATAATTCAGAGAGGTGAGAGAGAGGACAGAGAGAACTTGCATTTATTTCAAAGATCCAAGGGTTAATAAAATGGAGTCACAAATCCTCTATCTGTTGCTGGACACTTAAAAAAAAAATCCTCTGAGAAGTAGGTTGTGCTATGTGACAAGAAGAAAACAATTTGTGAAAAATAACTGATTCCTAAGTTGACGATAGAGAATAGTGTTCAATAAATGTAAGCAAAAATGCTTTCCTTTCGAGATGCAAAAAATACAATGCCCACATTAAGCTTACAGTATATCACCCCCCCCCCCCCCCCCCCCCCCCCCCTCCGCTGACAAGGAGGAACATCCTTTCCCCATCACGGGGAAAATGGGCCACCTCTCCCCCACAGTATGCACGCATGAGGAGTGAACAACGTCCCCCCACACAGAACCCGCAGATTCCCCCATCTGTGACCGCCCTATCGGAACTCCCAACAGAGATCCCTGCCTGAAAGCTTAAGAGCTGTCCAGGCGATACAGTGAAAAATCTGAAAAATCATTGCATTTTTGCTTGCCCTTCCCTAACATCTGCTGCCTCAGACAAAAATATTTAAAGCAGCAACTTTTGCAAGTGTCAGATGATTCCTTGAAAGCAAAGTACATTCACAGGGCTTCAAATCCCTTGACCGCCTTTGAAATGCAAATCTTCCATTCCACACAGCAATACATTTCACTTGCCAGTGATTCATAATGTTATAGATCCAGACACAGCTGCTTAGGTGGTTTGTCTATTTGTCTGTGTTATGATTGATAGCTCCTCACCATGTCAAAAGAAGCAAAATGCTTTCACTTCCTCTTTTCCTGAGAATAAAGCACTTAGAACCCTTTGAGAGGCACCTCAGTTAAGACCTGACCCCTTTGACCCACCTCGGGTTCCACTGCATCAAGGCCAAGCTTGGGCATACTTGCACCAAAACCACCCAGTGGATTTACCGCTGCATAGGTTGGAGCATATGGGGGAGATGGAGACTCAGGCTTCAAGCTTACTAATGACATTAACATTCATTTAAATGCTGGTTTTACATCCTCCCACCGGCACCGGGTGGATAGCGCAGAGGCCAGTGGCGTGGGATCGGAGTATCACAAAGGTGCCAAACCAATTTTTCCCTCTGCACTCCATTCTCCATCCGATCGGGAATCCTGAATGGAGCGGCATTGAATGGAGAAACCACCCCCTTCTCACTTAATCCCATCTTCCTTTCCCTCTCTTATTTTCACTTACGATATAAGGGTAAGCATATAAGGGTAAACCCTGGGGCAGCAGGGTAGCATGGTGGTTAGCATAAATGCTTCACAGCTCAAGGGTCCCAGGTTCGATTCCCGGCTGGGTCACTGTCTGTGTGGAGTCTGCACGTCCTCCCCCTGTGTGCGTGGGTTTCCTCCGGGTGCTCCGGTTTCCTCCCACAGTCCAAAGATGTGCGGGTTAGGTGGATTGGCCATGCTAAATTGCCCGTAGTGTCCTAATAAAAGTAAGGTTAAGGGGGGGGTTGTTGGGTTACGGGTATAGGGTGGATACGTGGGTTTGAGTAGGGTGATCATGGCTCGGCACAACATTGAGGGCTGAAGGGCCTGTTCTGTGCTGTACTGTTCTATGTTCTATGATATGTAATTTTACATTGAATTAACTGTTCGAATTACACATCCTGGTTTAGATTTTGCAGTGCTCATTAAAGATTTTTCAATCTGCCTGGTTAGGGGATTGCAGTTGCTTACTCTGTTAAATGGATCTCCTAGATAGAGGCCTGTGACAAAATGGCTTTTTAATTATTACTAGTACCTGTACAAAAGCCCATAAAATATCTTTAATGAATGGCTAGTGCTCTGCATTCACCACTGCCTGCAAATATTAACAAGTGTAGTTCCTGTGACAAACAAGCCTCTTGTGATTATAATGCATGAATTATTGGATTAGTTATTGAAAATAAACAGTAGGCTTTTGACTACATAAGTTGACTAAAATCTGATTTATTACAAAGTGTTCTTCTTTTTCTTCTTATGAACTGTTGGATTCAGAAACCAAGGTTACTGAATATTGTTCCAAATGTATTGCTCTTGGACAACAATATTGTTGGTCATTGAACAGTACTTTAATGGGGCATGATTGCATGGGAACAATTCATTGAAAAAATACCGATCTTCAGACATTTAACTTGGTATCTTCATGTCACAGTGACTATCTCCTCATCAAATGAACACCCATGACACGAGCACACAATAGAAAGATATTTTTAGCTGGAACATCCTGTTGAGATCTGCAATCTTTCAATCACAGTAACGTTGAAATAGATTTTTAAAAAATAAAAGCTACCTAAAATTCATTACTTCTTATCTAAGCAGTTGACCACTGTTTTAAATTCCTCACTCTGCAAGGTTCATTTAAAATATTGAACTTAATGGCAAAATGTAAAGAAAGGCATAGTACAATTGGTTAAAGTGCGTCTCATTGTATTTGGGGGGAAGACTGCAGTTTCTTATTAAATTCCTTTCTTGGGTAATAATCAACAATAAAAAAATGACATTTATGAAGAAGCCAGAACATGGAAAACACCCTGAGAGACATCATCTGAGGGTGAAAATGGGCTTTGAGTCAATGATGGATATCCAAGGAAGAGTTTTAAGGTGGGCCTCAATAGAAGAAAAACAGTCACGAAATCCAGTAGCTGACAAAAACATGCTTCATTTCCTTCAATGCAACATAATTTAAGGTCATTATTGCGGTGAGGCAGGGTGGGGTAGGGAGCAAAGAGTCAATATTCACAAGTCTGCAAAACGGTGATGCATCCCAAATTATTTGTCCACAAAGTAATTTGGTAAGGGAGGGGCAATGGTAGAAACCCAAGGCTCATTGGTTTACTTTAAGTTATCAATTTCCTTGAGAATCTCATGATCAAATGCAATAGAGGAATTACTCACAGTTCTGCCAACACTATCTGAATTAATGCTTATAAAGGGCAAGATGAAGTGCAATGGGAATTCAGATCAACGTTCCATGTTATACAACATAAATGCATTGTTCAAATGGACCATAAATGTACTCCACTTTTAACCATGGACAATTTTGTTGTTTGGAACTAAAATAAGCACATAAAATAAGCTCCAAGACATAAAATAATCACCAGGATATCACTGCAGGAGAACCTCAAGGTAGTGTTCTAGGCCCAACCATCTTCAGCTGCTTCATCATTGACCTCCCTTCCAATGACCTACCTTAGGGACTGCAGCGGTTGAAGAAGGCAGCACACACAACCTTCTGAAGGACAACTGGGGCTGGGCATTAAATACTGGCCTAACCTGTGACACCCGCATCCCATAATTGAAGTAAAAATACATTAAAAAAATTCATGGAAACTAAAATTTATAATGTACAGAAACCCCATGTGAAAATTTAACACGGATGTATGAAAATCCACTGTCTGCTATTATAGAAAGGCATTTAACTATTGGATAATATCTCCACTAAAGTAGTGAAGACAAGAAATTTGATATGAATATTGCACCACTCAATTTCTTGGGGAGTAATTTTCTCTTTTTCGCAACACTGCAAGAATTAAAAATGGAATAGAGGAAATGAAGTAGCTAACCATTACCCACTGTGCCGCTGTAATGAGCTGGTAATCTCATTTTGAAGTGAATGCTGATTAAGCCAAAGGACAGATTTTCCTTTATGTTATTTAAAGAAAACAAGCTACAATTCCACTGTGATGCTTTTGACACTCCGTCAGTTTGAGAGGGTGTGATTATGTAGCAATCACAGCAGCTTCAATGGAGGAACTTCGTCACTACTTCGCTCATTTTCTTGAACAAGAGCGAAAATACTTTCTCAAGGCTTGAATTATAACTTGAGGAAAGTGATACCGTGATGTTGAGTGTTTCATGCAATTCTGCTAACCACAGTCTTTGAGCTAACCAATGATACAGCATCGAGGAAGTATGACAATGACGATCGAATGGCACATCACTTGTCAAAATTGTGCAATGTGTCACAGCTCCTTCAAGTGCACCAGGACATCAAAATACATCGTTACTAGGAATACAAGATGATGTTGCAACCATGATGTAAAGCCACAGAGACTGAAATATCCTTCCAATTTTTAGCTGTGATTTTCTAATCCTACACTCTGGCAATGCGTCCAAACAAAATGATGAGAGCCTTACTAAAGCTCCACTAGTAAGAGGAAAGATATTAAATCCAGATGCCTGATAACACGGAGATTCTGTGTAAATGCCCAAGTGACCTCTCCTACATAATGTCAAGGTCACAGGTGAAACCCAACCTCTTTGTTATCAACTACATTTCTCTTTCTTATCCAGGGTGACTTAAAGATCTATCATGTCCAAAGCTAAAGGGCTCTCAGACAAATGAACATAAACCACCCCTGACATTTTACAGAGCTGTATTCCAAACTTCCTTATTTTCAATTTATTACTTTGAATACAGCAACTATTTTCTTCAAGATACTGACCTACTAGGATCCCAACATGGCCTCCAGGAAGCATGCACCTATTTGGAGCCAGAACTGCACACCATGTCTGTTACATTGGTGAAGGTGGTGGAACTGGCATCAAGAGGGCATGCCCAGAACATTTTAAAAAAATTATTTAAATTCGTGCCTGGTGCTTCCAGCAGGACTTTATTGAATTTTCAAATGTCTCAGTGCTTCACTCACTCCATACTTAACTTGCAGAGCTATATGACACTCACTAGTAGGAAGGTTCCCTCTCATGTGCTATTATAAAAGATTTTGGAATACTTATTGATTAGTAGCTGAGTTTCACATATCAAATTGCTGGTTAACCTCAAATTATTTTCTGGCATGTTTTATCATTCTGGGAACAGTGTGACACTATTGTTGGCTGCCTTGGAATTAATTACTTTAAGCAGCCTGATAACTGTGATCAACTCATGATTTAACCCCATCTTGCCACCTGTTGTTTACTAAGACACTATCGATTTTTCTGCCATTCCCATCTTACTTATCACAGCCAGTTCCTGCCGCCCTCATTGTTCATCTAGGGGCAGGATGCCAAATTTGGTTCGCCTTTAGACTATGGAGTGTCTGAGACAGGATATTGGGGACACTGATGTTTACTGAGCTGACTGTGTTATTGCTGACCACACTATTTGTGTCTAATCCTGTTTGTCTCAAAAACATGGGGAAGTTAGCTAGTTTAAATCCCATCATGCATTGTGGCCAGAGTTTGAATGCTTATTACTCCTATGTCCTAAAAATAAATGTTTAATGGTTAATAATGATTACTGGGTAAATTGTCTATGATTAATCTCAATCCTTAATAAACTAACTTATGTGGAACTATTCTAGTGTTATCCTAGCTATCCGGTTTTAAGGGGTCTCATCTCAGGACACCTTCCTTCATACATATCTCATGAATTAATATTTAAAAAAGCATTGTGCAGTCGGTCATACCCACACCGAGTGTTGAGAGAGCACTTCTGCTGCTTGAATTCAGGCACCTTCACTTCACCAAGGAAGTTGTCATTGAGCTGTATCACCTGCAGTAGTCACAACCTAAACTTAGATCCAGGGCATGGATGGCACAGCCCTAACATTGCAATCAAAGCCACAGTGGATCTTATTTTTGATACATTCGCTCCTCAATCTGCATCGGCTGACAGCGACCACCTCCCAGTTCACAGTTCACTAACGTAGTGCTGGAGGACCAGTGGAGGGACAGCAATCATTGGCGCCCCTACCTGGCAGAGTTCTCCAAAATAAGCTTTTCAACAGACACTTCACTTAAGCCATCTACATCAATATCTTACATTAATGTATCACCTTTATCATAATAAAATGGCACAAGGCACTTCCCAGGAATGCATAAGGAGATATTAAGGCACACAGCCAAAAGCTTGATCAGGAGGGTTAGATTTTGACTTGCGTTTCAAAGGAAGAAAGAAAGGTAGAGAGACAATGCTCTACAGAGGGAATTTCAGAGCTTCAGCCCTTGACAGCTAAAGGTACGGTGCCAGCGTGAGGTGATTATTATTGGGACTGTTCAAGAGGCCAGAATTGGAGGAGTACAGAAATCTAAAGGAGGTTATTGGGCTTGAGGATATTACAGCGATAAGGAGGATGTAGTTGAGATAGAGATTGAAAGCACAGAAATTGAGGAATTGTTCAGAAAAGAGGCTAAGGGAGGAAAGGAATTAGGGTATTTTTGTGAGAACCACAGGGGGTTGGGGTCAATGTTGGCCTTGCCCACCAGTTGCAGAACCAGAGGGAAACAGCTGTCAGTTATGTGCGGGAGATCTGACAGAACCAAATGTTCTTCAGGCATTTAAGTGACCACTATTGAGCCTTCCGAGTGATTGAGGTCCCCGTTGTCAGCAGAGGTCCCCATTGCCAGCAGCACCGGTGGGAATGGTGGTTGCTTGCGCACTGCACATATCAGAGGCCCAGGAACATCATGGAATCCCAGACCATAGGTGATAGAGGGTAGGTGGGTCCCCAGGTGAGGGGTCAGGGAGGCCGGAACTAAGGGCAAGAGGGGAAGGTAATCTTTGCGAATGCTGAGTTTCTCAATTAAGCACTGAAAATGAGGGGTTCCTCCCTCTCCCCACAGGAGGCCACTGGCAAACCTGAGTGGTTTAGTTGCGTGGCCTTCCCATACATGGGAAAGCTGTAAAGTCCTTGTTATATCCCTGAGGCACACTAAATTGCAGTGTTCTCAAGGACAATGAAAGCTAATTAGGCTCATTTATCCCACCGCCAATGGCTGGCAACCACACGTTAGGCCTTCCTGCCCACCGATTTAATTAGGGAAGATACTCCTGACACTGAGAGACAAACGCAGGACCTCTACCGCCTGATCGCCATGGTTCTAGTCACAACAGGCTGCATTAAATTCAGCCAAGTTGGGTGATATGGGAGAGAACGAGTACATTAAAGAAGTAAGAGAGATAGAACAAGCCATTTAAAAAAGACTAAAGTACCAGAGAAGGCCAATTTATGTTTTTTTTTGAAGCGCCACACCTCAAAAAGAATTTTCTTTAGAGGAACGGAAATCTGAATTTGATACTGTTGTGGTAATCTGTCTCTGTTAAAGATGTGTTGCTTTAGGACTTGGGTGCCAATTACACATTGTGCTGACACATTAGTAATTAACACTCAGAAAACAAATTCAAACACACTGCTGTCAAAATATAATTGTCTGGCAGAAGGAAACAGATGTCAGAGTTGACACTTCCAGGGTGTTACTTGACTCAAAATGAAACATCTAAAAGGGGAGGTAAAAATGAATGCAATGTTTGGAATAACATCATGAGCATTATAGTCCAAAAGTGCTGAAGAAACGTTGAGCCAAGTGCTGGACTATTTCCCTCATTGATAATCACATTCTTCACAAGCATTTATTTTTGTGATTTTTTTTCTGGTTATGTCCATAATTCCTGTAGATTTTATGAAACCCTCTGATCTCTTGTTCCCCCTGCTTTGATACAGATTTTCATCAAAAGCATGGCAACTGATTAATCGCTCCAATATAAATTTAGAGAGCAGTGAAAGATGTGAAATTCATACAAGGGTACAATTTAGACAACTTGTTTGTCACAAATAATTATTCTCTACTCAGAATGAACACTTTGCAGACTCCCTGATTAGTTAATGATAATGTATGACTATTACTTACGGTGGTTTATTCAAATCTATGTCACAATGCCCCATTTGAAATTGTTATGGAAGAGCAATGAAAGATTGTCCATAATTTTGTAGTGACATTGCCCATGAGGAACCACTGTCATGGTGACAAGCCATGACAAGGCTTCAAGTATGCGCCTCACCTGCCAAAAAGATCTCCAACTACCACAGGCTATGGGATTTATTTCCAAAATGAGAAATTTGGCAGCAAGAACATTGAACAATAACAAGTCTAAGCTGAACTCAATCAGCTTTCTCCATCATTTAGATTCATGTTCAGTGTTTGTGCAGATATTTCTGTCTGCCCCAGGCCTTGTAGATTCCACCAAATTGGGAAACCTTTGAAATCCTGGAGTAACATTGTGAAGATGGGGCTACCTGTTGCACATTTTAGTCACTGCATTTGGATCCTGAGCATTCTCCAGGTCTAACACAGCAGAAAATCTGCCTCCTCAAGAATTTGTCCACTAATATCCATAACAGCAATCTCTAGGCTGCGATCCTTAGAACTATGGAAACCCTTATTAGCTTTCCACCTCTTATTAACCCGTTCACTGCTCTGTAGAGTAGAATGAATATGATGTTTGACCTTATTATGGCCGGAATTCGCTGGTTGGAGGCATTCTCTTTTCCCACCGGCGGCTCATCCCCGCCTGCATGTTTCCTAATGGTGTGGTGTGGCTTCATTGGGAAAATCTCACTGTCAAGCGGCGGGAAGAGAGAATCCCGCTGCCAGCGAACGCCGCGCTGCCGAGAAACACGTGGCTGGGGAACCGGAGAATCCCGCCCTATAAGTAAGTTTAAACTAGATAACACTTGTAAATATTAGAATTAAAATCTGTTTGTTTTTCATTAATTGCCAGGGACACGAGGAAGTGCTATGCTCTTCACCACTTCAACAACAAAACCTACATTTCGAAAGCATCTTTAACTTAGTAAAATGTGCCAAGGGGGACTTCACAAGTGTATTATCAAATGAAAATTGACATGGAGCCACATAAAGAAATATTAGGACTAATGACCTAAGGCTTGGTCAAAGAGGTAGGTTTTAAGATGCATTTTAAAGGAAGGGGGAGAATAGAGATGATGCGAGATTGAAGGAGAGAATTCCAATTCTTACAGCCTTACATCCTTAGATATCTAAAAAATATTACTTACTGCATTAATCGTTATAAGAAACTGCAACACCCTCAACCAAACTCAATAGTTTAGATGAGATTCAAAATGTCGCTTACTGTAGACCAGTTACATGACCAAATTTACCAGTATACTTTGCAATGCTGAAAGAAAGTTTTTGAAGTAACGTAACCTGGCAAAAGCTGCAGGTTGATTCTTCATAGGCAAGAATCATTGGACTATAAGGGGAAGCAACACTTTCAAGGCCAGGGAATGTTTAGTCTTGAGGTCCACTACCATAAAAGAGAGCTAAACACAATAACCATACTTCAAATTTATGTTCAGTCATTATGCTTACTGGAATGCAAAGTTAAATAGTGTGCAGAACGTTAGTATGGTTTCAATAGTCTGATAAGATCATTTGAATCCTAATTCTACTGAGTATAGCAACAGCAGGCTCCTCCCCACCACTCTTAATGATTCCGGATCCCTCGATCAGGCATTGAGCGCCTTTGAACAAGGGACTCCTGCCCAGGAGACTGCAAGCAACCCTGACAGGGTTTGCCTTCTGACCTTCCCACATGATGTCCCCATGGTGTGGCCACATGGGTGAATCCCAGCTGCAACAGGATGAAGCCCTTAAGTGGGCATTAAGCGAGTCTTCCCGCCGGGGACTCGATCGAAGCAGAGGGGAGAAGGTGTGATGTTCTTTGTTTGTTTAAATTAATATTATTAAGGTTGTAGTGTTGCTACAAAGAACATGCAGATTTTTAACCAAATCAAAGTCAATTTATTTACATTATGCTATAAATTGTGAATTCTTAAGTCTGCCGAAAAAGCTAAGTATTAGATCAAATAACTAAAATACACAGAACTACTGAAAAAATACGACTCTCCAACCAGCTCTCCTAACTCACTCCAAGATTATGTGGACCACCTTTTGGGTCGTAAGATGTGCTCTTACCCCATCTAGTGGCTGGATGCTGTAATTGCACACTATTCTGCATGATCATTCATATGTACAAAGATGATATACTCAACATCATTACAGAATGCAGCAGGGTCCTCATCCACCACCCTCCTGTCTAATTAAATGCCCCCCCCCCCACCACCACCACCAACCCACCATGGGATTTGGCCCACCCTGTCCACTATTGGTAAAAAGGAATAAAGAACAAGTAATTATAAATTGTCTGAAATTGGTGATTTTGAATCTGTCTTGAAGATGCAGTAAAACCTCACAGATCTTGTAACTCGTGTCCTGTGGAATCCTCATAAATCTCAAATAAAAGAATCATAAGCCTTTCTACCCCAGGAGTGAGGTCTTATATCTTTGAGCTAAATACTTGGGTACAAATTCATGCAGAAAAAAGGTACTTAATCATCATCGCCTTTCACTTTCCTTATATTAATTTATTTGCTATTTCCTGCATTTTCACCAAAAATGTTAACTTATTTGCTATTTCCTGCATTTTCACCAAAAATGTTAACAAAAGCTGAGCAGTTACCCGCATAAACAGGACTACGTGTTCTATTTTAATCTCATTTTAACATCAGACTAAATAGGAACTTTTTCCTAGAATTTGACAAAAGATGGATCATCTTGTCTGTCACCAATTTTCCGAATGATCTATCTGAGACCAAATTGGCTCCTGGAAATGGCACTAGCACCAATTTATCCAGCCAATGTACTTGTCCTTACAATATAGCTGATCACCGTTACAATGAAATACACAGATGTGCCTGATTTTAAATCCCACCTCCTCCCAAGCCACAAAGAGATGTAGAGACTTGGGAGTTATAAAGGTTTTAAAAAGATAAGGGGCGAAATTCACCGAAGACCTTCGTGACGCCCTTGACCGGCGGGCAAACACGGCGCTGGTGACTCCGGCGTCGGGGCCCGCTTATAAGCCCTAAATCTCCCGTCCCGAAAGGGCCAGCAGCGGAGTGACGCTGTACGCGTCAGTTTTACCCGCTGCGGAAGTGGCGCGTCGGTTGACGTCGGACGACATCATCAACGCCGCCTGGGGGTAGGGGTGGGGGGGGGGGGGGGGGGTAGGGGTGGGGGGGGTAGGGGTGGGGGGGGTAGGGGTGGGGGGGAGGGTAGGGGTGGGGGGGTAGGGTTGGGGGGGTAGGGGTGGGGGGGTTGGGTAGGGGTGGGGGGTAACCCTCAGTCTTTTCCCCGCCCCCACACCTGGGGTAAACACAGAACCTAAACCGCACTGTAAATCTGTGCCAGTGCACAGGGGGAATCAAATAGCTCTGGAACAAAGGGCAGGATGAAGAGAATGTGAGAGAGAGAGAGGAGAAAGGGGGAGGGAGGAGAAAGGGGGAGAAAGAGGCCCAGGGGGTGGGGAGGCAGAATTAATCCAAATTCCTGCTTATTTCCTCAGACTCTTCAAAAGGTTGGTTCTCCCCAGGATTAGAAAAGGTGCCTTTATAATTCACAGCGCAGAACCCTTTCTGCGCTGTGAATTATAAAGGCACAACCCAGAAACTTTGCCAAAAGTTTTTCCCTCTCTCTCCGCGCGTTTTTCCTGTTGTTGTGAAACTGACCTGAAATCGCAGAGGCTGAAGCAGAAATAGACAAATCCAGACACATCTCCCACCCCGGGATCCCAGCATTTCCCTCTGCATTCTAACCAGGCAATATTCCTGGGTTTAGGCAGATTGCAATATACTCACCAAAGCCCTGCTCTCAGCCAGAGGACGGACGGGACTCCCTCTCTCTGTCTCTCTCTCTCTGCCTGTCCCCACAATCTCCCTCTCTCTCTCTCTCAAACAAAGACAAGGCAGCTGGGAGGAAGGGGAGCCTTGAGGAAGATCTGCTGATGCCCCCATCCAATGGATGCCCGGGGCCAACGCACCGTCCCCCCCCTCCCCTCTGCACGCCGCTGCCCCCACCCCTACCCCCCTACCCCTACCTCTACCCCTACCCCCTATCCCTACCCCCACCCCCCCCCACCTCTACCCCCACCCCTACCCCCTATCCCTACCCCCACCCCCCTACCTCTACCCCCACCCCTACCCCCTCCCCCCACCCCTACCCCCCTACCCCCCCCACCCCTACCCCCCACCCCTACCCCCTACCCCCCCTACTACCCCCCACCCCCCTACCCTCATACCCCCGCACCCCACCACCCCCCCCACCCCCCTACCCCCCTACCCACCCTACCCCCCCTACCCGCACTCGATGTAGGTAACTGAACGGCGTCAACCATCATCTTTGGTTGACGCCATTATAAACCTACTTTGATTTTCGCCGACGTGACCCATGGCCACGTCGCCGGGACTTCGGCCCATCCGGGCCGGTGAATAAAAAAGCTTAAAAAAACAATGGCATCCCGCCGGCGCCAGCCGTTCTCCGAGGCGGCCGGCGGGATTTGAAGAACGCCGTTTTATGGCGGGTGGGTGAATTCTTAACATGGCGGGAGCGGCAATATCGGCGGCGCCGGCCGATTCTCCGACCCTGCGTGGGGTTGGAGAATTTCGCCCATGTACAGGGAACTCCTCTCCATCCCACCATGCATACAGCCATCATCTTTTCATGATGGCACATATTGGGGGCGCGATTCACTGGAAAGATTTCTAAGTGTTGTAGCGAGTGGGAACTGCCACAAGCTTCCCGGTGCTCAGCCCGCGAGGCCGGCACCACACTGCAACATTAATTGGTCCACTTCAGGAGGCCCCAGAGGCTTCACGCCACAAATCATGGCCCACCAGTCAATTCGCCGGGACCATGCTCGCTAGCCCCCTGCTAACAAAGCCGAGCAGCACTTAAACAGCTTTTGCACAGCCAACCCTTCTCCGCTCATAGCCATAGCACCGACCTGGTGAGGCTCCTAGAGGTGGTTGAGACCAGGATGGGTGTCCTGTTCCCCCAAGGATGCCGGAGGGTGAGCCACAGGGCAGCCAGTGTCGCCTGGGATGAATTGGCAGCAGCCATCAGCTCGGGCAGTGTGATGAGGAGGACAGGCTTCCAGTGTTGAAAGATGGTACATGACCTACACCAGGACACACGCATGAGTTGGCACTAGACCCCCTCCCTTTAAAATGGGCCCACCCCACCAGGACCACATCCACCCACCTTCCGTCCTTCCCTCCCCCCCACCTCGCAGTGAACCTGCAGGAGAAGTTGTCCCACGTTGAGAGTGCGCCCAGACTGGCAGTGGGGTGTTGGACATCAGAATCCTCATCACAATGGAAGAACGGGCCTGGGGGATACGGGGCTGGCTGAGGACAGAGCGGTCACAGAGTGGAAGTCGGTGCACACTGCAGAGGTGAGGATCCACCGAGCCCCACCCCGATGACCTGTTAGACGCGAGTTGTTAATGCCATTCAGACTGACCCATCCCTCCCACTGACCACATGTTTATTCTCCCACAGGATCTCCAGCCGGCGGCATGGTCCATCTGGGGTGGTTCTCCCCCCTCGCCCCAACCCCACTGCCTGACATGAAAACACCTCGGAGGAGAGCACGGAGGATACCACCATAGATGTGTCACAGCTGTCACTCCCTCCCTCCACTAGCATGTTAGTGGTCAGGCTTCTGGGGCATATTCTGGTGAGCACCACACAGTTGCTGATGCACATAAGGTGGAAGCAGTAATGCCCAGGAGAGACAGCAGTTGGAAGTTTGCTGAATCTCAGGACCCAGCTAGGTCCCAGTCAGATGCTGAACCTATGGAACAGGTTGACCCGGAGCTGATGCAGACATTGGGGTGTGGCCATGGTATTCAGAGAGGGATGCCAGCTACCCTCCAGCATGTCCATAGCAGATTGGACTCTGGGACCAGAGTCTATGGGCGCAGAAGATGGCGCTAGCAATGCATGGCACCGAGGCCTACATTGCGAGGGTAGCAACCGCAGTGGAGAGCCTGGTGCACGATGATGTCGGCAGGTGTCCATGGCATGGCGCAGTCAGAGACAGCCATGGCTAAAGCCTCGGTTGACTGTCCGGCTCAATGGGGGACATGGCCCAGTACCAGGCGGATCTTGATGACTGAGGTGCTGCGGAGCTTGCCCAGTCGTAGGTGGGCATTGCCGAGGCGGTGCAGAGCATGGCCCAGTCACCGAGAAGCATCGCCGAGGACGCAACAAGGCCACTGAATTGCGCCCTGGGTGTTCTTTCACTTGATAAGTGTGTTGTGAGGCAATGGCAGGTACAATGATTAGAGGAAACACATGCTATGAATATATGCTTTAGAAAACAATAATATTATGACCTTACTGGCTGTAAATCGTAAAGTGACTTTTAAAAATGGCAAAAGTGCAATTCAATGGCCTTGTCATGCCAGACTTGGTGTCAGGACAAGGCGTTGAATCTGGTGAGAGGCTTGCATTGAGATTTGCGATGCTCAAAATGTCTTGCGAGATTCAATGAAAATCTCATGGCGTGTCACAATCTGGATCTCGCTCTCGTTGTCAAAATCTAATCGTCCATATTTAAATAATCCATTAAGCTAATTTAAATATACGCTCGTCCAATTCACCCTGGCCCAGGAGTCACTAGTCTCACCAGCGAAGCCGGTGGCGGCACGGTAGCACAGTGGGTAGCACTATTGCTTCACAGCTGCAGTCCCAAGGTCGATTCCCGGCTATGATCACTGTCTGTGCGGAGTCTGCACGTTCTCCCCGTGTCTGCGTGGGTTTCCTCCGGGTGCTCAGGTTTCCTCCCGCAAGTCCAAAAGATGTACTGTTAGGTAATTTGGACATTCTGAATTCTCCCATGTGCACCCGTACAAGCGCTGGGATGTGGCGACTAGGGGCTTTTCATAATAACTACATTGCAGTGTCAATGTAAGCCTACTTGTGACAATAAAGATTATTATTATTATTATTAACTGAGCGCCATTTGGTACTGGTTCACAAGGCGGTGAACCAGTCATGATGGCACCTTGGGGGGTCTCGCTGGAGAATTGAGGCTACCAAGTGGGTGGGCACAGGGCTGGGTGGCATCCTGGTCCTCCCCCTGGCATCTTAGCACAGCCATACTGGCAATGCCATGGTGCCCACATGACACTGTCAAGCTGGCAGGGGCACTGTCAGGGTGTTAAGTTGGCAGTGTCAAGATGCCCAGTTCGGGCATGGGGGGGCTCTGCCCATCGGAGGTGCGGTGGGGTGAGGGGGGTGGGGCTTGAGGATGCCAGAAGAGATAAGCTGGGTGAGGGGGGGGGGGGGGGGGGGGGGATCATGAGGCCGTGGTGGGGGAGGAGATTGAAAGATAGGGACTGCCTTTAAAATTGTACACCAAGTTGTCTTTTCTGCACTGGAGAGCTGAGCTGAGCTCAACAGAGCAGAAACTGACTTAAAGAGTGGCCTTGACAGGGAGGTCCTCACTGAGGCCAAAGTAAACAGCAAAGTGCTGTTGAATAGCGGGATCTTTCATGGCACTACGGCACCGAAAAACACCCTGCTAAACCTGCCAATCAGCAGACTTTAACTTGAATCTGCTGAATCGCACCTGAAATCTACATTCCAATGACTTGAAATCATAGTCAAAGATGGCCGCATATTTGCAGTACTGTACCTTCTGCATTCCAAAACCTTTGAAATGGAGACTACGGCTGGGATTCTCCCTTCTGGGGTCTAAGTCCCCACGCTGGCGGGAGAACCAGCGCCAACCATGCCAGCGTCAACAGCCCCCGAAAGTCCAGAATTCTTCACATTTTCGGGTGCTAGGTGGACTCCGGAAGGGTTAGCGCCGCTCCAGCCTCCGCTGAAGGGACGACGCGAGTTCGCGCATGTGCCGAAGGGCCGGTGTGATCTCGCGCATACGCAGACTGGCCGGCGTATTTTGCTGCATGTGCGGGGGTTCTCGTCTCCATGTCGGCCATGGCGGAACCCTACACGGACTGGCGCGGAAGAAGGGAGTGCACTCACGAACAAGACCGCCTGCAGATCGGTTGGTCCCAATCGCGGGCCAGGCCATCGTGGGGGTCCCCCCAGGGTGCCCCCACTAGTCCGGCCAAGCATCCTCACCTGCCAAGTCCCGCCGGTGCGTGAGTTGAGTGATTCGCGCCAGCGGGACTTGCCAAAAGCCAGGGGCCCGGAGAATCGCCAGGGGGCAGCCGCTGCCAACGGCCCCGAGCGGCGTGACGGGAATCCCGCCCCCGCCCGAAAAACAGCGCCGGAGAATACGGCAGCCTGTGAGGGGGTGGCGGGGCGGGATTTGCGTCGCCTCCCCAGGGATTCTCCGACCCGGAGTGGAGTCAGAGAATCCTTCTCCATTGGCTGATGCCGAAATAGGGAAATCTGATTGTGCAGAGAATAGGTTCCGACACCAAAATTGCAACGGGCGCCAATTTGACACCAAATCGCAGTTCTCTGTCCCCTCGATAGTGGAGTCAATGCAGTCTGGAACGCATGTACAGTAAACAACGTTTGCATATCATTAGCAGGCCTGACCTGGTATTCTCCGGGGCCTAAACTAACTATGTCCATATTTGGGTTACTGAGCAGTTGGCAAGAGGGCCATGTGACAACTCAGATATGCTTTTGTGTGCTTAAGCACCTGTTTTTTTTACTGCAGGCCACAGCACAAGCAAACTGCAGAAGCAACATCCTTGTATGGGTCTCTTGCTCTCTCTCCAGTCAACTTGCAAATTTCAAATCCTGTCGGCAGTTTTTTGACTGCTTTTGAGTCACCAGTAAGATTTAAAAATTCTTAGCACAGCAGCTGCTATCATCAAAAGGACAGATAAATTTCCCATCTACATCTCTGAACCGCTTTGATGCTGCAGTCACAAGGACCACCCATTCAGCCTGAAGCCAGTCAGCTCATCAACATTTTTGTTTTCTGGACTTGAAACTGTTTAATCCATCCTCCCACGCTGTAATCTATTTATGTGTGTGCAAAAGTTGGAGTGTTTTTATTACTTTTCTTAAACCGGGTTAAGTACAATAAACACTATTCCCTTTTCTTTTTAAAAACTCAAGGAAATCCATCAGTTTGTTTCTTTTATAGTCATAGCAGGGTGGCAGCTTATGGTGCAATGGGTAGCGTCCTACAACTGGGCCAGAAGCTTCAGGCTCCTGTTTGACGTCAGCGCTTGATAGCCATGGAAGGTGCACTCAATGTGGCCTAACAGGTTGATCACCAGCCTGTAAACCCTTCCAATATGCCGGATGGCATATTGAAGAATGGGAGAGTTTCCTGGTCATCTGAACTACAGAAGGCAATGTCAAACCACTGCAATATTCTGCCAAGCATAATCACAGAAGAATCCAATGGAAATTGGTGGTTTCTAACGCCCTCTCTGGGCATTGCACTTGAAGGAGGAGGAGGATAGCCACAGCATGTAAACAATTAAACTTTCATTGAATTGGCAAGCATATCCTTGTTGAAAAAACAGTGGTGGTCGAACAAGAATTGGGAAAAGAGGGTGGCCAATTGACTAATTTGACACCAAATCACAATTCTCTGTCCCCTCGATAGGACATGAATGTGTGTGGAAATTATGAGGATGGTAAAATTCTCTCAGATACTGTAGAGAGTGGAGGAACTGAAGAACACAAATTATGACCAGTTTCTCATAGGTTTGGGAAAGGAAAAAATGTCCTTTGGGATTCTGTCTGAGACAGTTTCAGTGCACCGTACACAACAATAATTTGGACATAGGACTAGAAGAAGAAAATTTGTAAACAATACTGAATATCTTGCATGGTAAATAAATCTGAGGGCCAAAGGGAGTGGCAAGTGCTAATAATAATAACCATTTATTGTCACAAGTATGAAGTTATTGTGAAAAGCCCCTAATTGCCACATTCTGCCCGGCACCTGTTCGGGTAAGCTGGTACAGGAATTGAACCCAAGCTGCCGGCCTTGCTCTGCATCACAAACCAGCTATCTAGACCACTGAGCATGTGGAATGGCAGGGGTGGTGGTGGTGGTGGTAGGGTGGAGGGGGGGGGGGGGGGGGGGGGGGGTTAGAAGTTATAACTGAAATTCAGTTCTCTTAAATGTGAGGTGGTGCATTTTGGCAAAATGAAACCAGAATTATACTTTTAATGGAGGATATCTAGATAAAGTGGACGGCTCGGTGGCACAGTGGTTAGCATTGCTGCCTCACTGCACCAGAGAATCAGATTCAATTCCAGCCTTGGGTGACCATCTATGTGGAGTTTGCACGTGCTCCCTGTGGGTGCGTAGGTTTCCTCTGGCTTCCTCCCACAGTCCAAAGATGTGCTGGTTAGTTGGGTTGGCCATGCTAAATTGTCCCTTAGTATCCAAAAGGTTACATGGGGGTTACTGGGATTTGGCGATAGGTTGGGGAGTGTACTTAGGTAGGGTGCTCTTTCAGAGGGTCGGTGCAGACTTGATAGGCCGAAAGGCCTCCTTTGGGATTCTATGATTCTATAACAGTGGCAAAGCAGAAGGATTTCTGAGTTCAGGCTCACAAGACATCAATTTCAGATCTGCAAAGTGCTTTACTTCTGATTTGGATTACAATTTGATAATACATCATTGCTTGAAGCATATTTCCCCACGATATTTGATGCATAATAAGGACTTGCAGAAAGAACTATTGATTAAACTTCTTTGCAAAAGTATTGAACTCAATATCGATGTTGCCAGAGAATATTAATTAGTGCTGAGTGATGTTTAAGTACCAGGTCTTGTGGGATTTCAAGTTACTTGTTTCCCTGACCTTTATTTTCCAATCTCATTATTCACTCAAGGGATGCTTGACGAAAATGTTTTTCTTTGTATATTCAGAATTATTTTTCCAACTTAGTTTGGAAATAACTTAGAGGTAATGTCCTCAACATTGCAAGTTTTTACCAGAAGTTTGCCAACTCTAATTCTTCATGTAAGTGCATCGAAGACCTTAAACAATGAGCCACATTATGCAGGGCGCTAATTGATATCAAACACAGCAAATAGCATTCAAGAGAACAAACTTAGCTCAATATGTCTCAGGTCATTTTGTTTTCAATATAAGTACTTCTATATAATATAAAGCCATACTTACACCAATCATGCACAGTCACACCATTCCAAACATTTGTGGTACGGTGGCACAGTGGTTAGCACTACTTCCTCACAGCACCAGGGAGCCAATTCCAATCTTGAGTCACTATCTGTGTGGAGTTTGTACGTTTTCCCCGTGTCTGTATAGGTTTCTTCCGGGTGCTCCTGTTTTCTCCCACAGTCCAAAGATGTGCAGGTCAGGTGGATTGGCCATGCTGAATTGCCCCTTAGTTACGTGGGTTTATTGGGTTATGGGTACAGGGGATATGGAGGGGGTGTGGTCGTAGGTTTTAGAGAATTGGTGCATACTCGAGGGGCTGTATGGGCTTCCTTCTGCACTGTAATGATTCTATGATTTGAGTATATATTCTAGCCAGTTGATTTATAATGTAGCACAGGGGTGCTGAACTTTGGGAGGTGTTATATCTTCCAGATAAGACATTAAAACAGACCCTTTTATTGGATTATTTAAGAAAGAGTGTGGGAGATCTCAGTTTGCGTTTTGTGCAAAGGCAGCAACTTCATGAAATTCGTGGGACGTTTAAATACATAATGCTGTTCCTACAAAGCTAAAGGATGAACAATGCATGGTCACCCCTTCTCCCTCCCATGCTACAAGCAAGCACACCCCTTTCCTCCCCACATAGCATGGCCACCCCTATCGCACCAAAGAGTGATAATAAATTATCATATTTTTGCCACAGGAAGGACTCCGATAGAGCAGCTTTCTCATGTTTAATGGACCACAATTCATTTGCTAATCAGATCATTTCAACAGACAACACTTAGAGAAAAGAATGGATTAAGAAGGAATATTTCCTGCTGTCAACACTATGTAATTAAGAGACGGAAAACATTATCCAGGCCCTTTATTCAGAAAGTAAACTTTTCTCTGTTGGTATCACATGCGTGCTAAACTGTCAAGGGGATCAATAGAAATGGATTTCCCATCAATTGTATTCACAGTATGAATAATTTGCAGCGATTTTGTTGTCAGTTATAAATTAGCCTTGCTTCCTGTGATAAGAATGTAAGTAACTACATGCTTTGCTTCACGACCGAGTTAAAATGCTTAATGATTTTATGTGTAGTGTCCAGTCACCCATCTACCTTTTGCGATTAGAATTAGTTTGTCCTTTGTTGTATTCTTACGAGCACATACAATTCATGTGGCAGGTTTTATTATTTATTTCCCTTTTTAATTTTCTGCCATCTTATTCATCTGAAGATATTGGATGCGATTTGGAATTTGTGATAGAGTAAAATGGGTGAGAGTAAAACGGACGAAAGAAAATCAGCAGCCTGTTTACATCAACGGAATAAAAATCAGGAGAGAAGTAAAACAGGTTGCCAATTCACTATCATTTGTTTTCACGACCGAGTTAAAATGCTTACTGCTTTTATGTGTAGTGTCAAGTCACCCATCGACCTTTTGCGATTAGAATTTGCTTGTCCTTTGTTGTATTCTTATGAGCACATACAAGGCATGTCAAAATGATTCCCCTTGATGAATGTTGGGTGCAACCCCGTTCTGCCCGGCTGGTGAATGGTGCAAGAGCCCCACATCAGGCTCCGCACCGTGAGCTGGGCCGACCGTGAGTCACCGGACTCAGTCTATTAGCCGAGATCAAAAGATGCATATTTAAATGTGCATAATGACTCATTTAAATACCTGGACACTGGATTTGCCAGTGCCCAGGACTCAATGGCTATGCTTGTGAGACCTCGCTAGGCTGCTCTTTGGTACTGGTCCGCACAGACGTGGACCAGGCATAATGGCACCTCGAGGTCCAGCAGGGCTTAGGAGATCCCTTAGGTTGGGGACAGGGTAGGGTACTATCTTAGCACTCCACGTGGAACCATGGCAGCGCCACCCTGGCCAGGATGCCGGTGCACTGGCAGGTTGCCAGGCTTGCAGTGCCAGGGTGCCCAGGTGTCAGGTTGGGGGTCAAGCCCTGGGCTTGCCAATTGGAGACCATTCTAGGGGCCTCGTCAAAGCTGGGGTTGGGGGAGGGGGTGCGGCAGTCGCTGAGAATCACCCGGCCAAACGCGCCCGAAAGCGGACTTTGTGTTTAAGGTCCGATGGATCATGCTCATAGTGCGCAACAGAGCAACATAAAGTTGGAGAACACAGTTCTGTCTGGTTTCACAAGTTACAAAATGCTGTTGTATTCAGAACAGAGTTCTCCAGCAATGAATTTGGGCTACAGTCAACTCCATTTAAAGAGAAACCAGTAGATGAGCACTCACAAAGTATGTTTTTGAAATGTTGAATTTCTAAAGGACAAGAAGGAACTACCTAAAAATACAGGTCAGTCAGAAACTGTTCAGAACATTGCATTATCTTTGCCTGCCAGATGGAAAGTGACCTGCTGTGTAAACCTTGGATATTTACTCCTGCTAACTCCTGCTTTGGCACGTAAACCTCAGGCAGAGTGAGACTTTACAAAATCCGCCGTAGCGTGGCGAGAAACCAATTATCACCACTTAATCCCTAATTCCAGACAATTAACGGGAACCACCCGATATCCAATGGTCCCGTGATCTAGCGGCCTCCCCAGCAAATGGTCATACTGGCGCCGATTAAAAACGTGAACCTATCAAAAGGGCTTCTGCGGGGGGCCAAGGAGGTGATTAGCCATCTTTGCTGACAGGCAAAGAGCCCATGGGTGCGGGGCTTGCCACCCCAGTCCTCAGCGGGGGGAGAGGGGTGGGGGGGTGAGAGTGGGGCACCCTCGGCTGGGCAGGGCAGGGGCACCCTTGACAGGGGTGGGCTGCCGTGGGAGGGGAGTGAGGGCCACTGACGGGAAGCAAACAGGATCATTCCAGGGCTCGAGTGGGGACCATAAGACCGTAAGACAGAGGAGCACAATTAGGCTATTCGGCCCATCGAGCCTGCTCCGCCATTCAATCATTGCTGATATGGTTCTCATTCCCATTTTCCTGCTTTCTCCCTATAACCCCTGATCCCCTTATTAATCAAGAACCTATCTATCTTTGTCTTATAGACACTCAGTGATCTGGCCTCCACAGCCTTCTGCGGCAATGCGTTCTACAGATTCAGCACCTTGGACTGAAGAAATTCCTCCTCACCTCAATTTTAATGGATCATCCCTTCAGTCTGAGGCTGTAGCTTCGGGTACTAGATTTTCCTACTAGTGGAAACATCATCTCCACATCCACTCTCAGTATCCTGTAAGTTTCAACAAGATTCTCCCATATCCTTCTAAATTCCAATGAGTACAGACCCAGAGTCCTCAACGTCTCCTCATTGGACAAGCTCTTCATTCCAGGCATCTCACAGGTGCACCAACAGGTCATGGATGCCCTGTTTGTCCAGGCGGAAAACTAAATCAACTTTGACATGGACTAAGCCCAAGATGCCCGGGCAGCAGAGTTCTCTGCCATCGCCGGAATGCCGCAGGTCCAGGGGCTGATAGATTGCATGAATGTCACCTTGCGCTCACCGGGCCATCTGGGAGTGCCCTACCTTAACAGGAAGGGGTTCCACTACCTGAACATACAGATCGTGCGTGACCACCACATGTGTGTGTGTACACTTCCCAGGGAGGGTGTATCCCTCCCACTGACCACATGTCTATTCTCCCGCACGTCCTCCAGCCAAATGCGCCAGCCCATCCATTACCTCCCATGAGACCACCTCGGAGGGGAGCTCCGAGGATGCCACAATCGACACGATACAGCTGTCCTCATCACCCTCCACCAACTCACGTGTGACAGGTCCTCCGGGTGAGGCCCGGGAGATCGTTATCTCTGTGGCGTGTGCCAACCTCCGCACTGGTGACCGCTCTGTCTAGGGCCACCCCATCACCTCCAGGGCCCGTTCTTCAAAGGTCATGAGGATTCTTATGTCCGGCACCCTGCCACCAGTCAAGGCCCTCTCCCATCTGGAGAATTGTGCCCGCCCTGAGAGGATAATCATAATTTCTTCTGCTTTGGAGAAATTAGAGGTGACTCTGGAAGGGCTACAGGTTCCAACAAGGTACAGCAAGGCGTTTACCTATTATATGTGAGGAGGAATAGGAGGAGGAGGTGCAGTTAACTGACTTAATCTTTTTGGTGGCATTTTTCTCAACTGCATTGTTCCATTGCAGGATGCTGAGACTTGTGCATGTTCTACTCACTGATAGCTATAACTCAGCCAACTTGAACAGTGAGTTCTCCCAGTGAGCCAGAGAAGACACAGCCAGAGTGAGACACAGCAAAGAGTGAGTTCGGAAATTTGAAGCTAGGGGGAAATTCGAAGCTGGGTGGGGAGGAGGTGCTTATAACCCTGGTAAGTGACTGGGATGTAGTTTTTCTTTTCATTGTCTAATTTATTAATTTATTTATTTTCTTTTGTTTTTTGGAATTGTAGTTGTGTAAGTTAACCTAAGGTTTAAGACATGACAGGAGATCCCAGACCTGTGTCATGATCCTCGTGTGCGATGTGGGAGCTCAGGGACACGTGCACTGTCCCTGGCTCCTTCACGTGCAAGAAGTCTGTCCAGTTGCAGCTCCTGTTAGACTGCTTGACGGTTCTGGAGCTGCGGATGGACTCACTTTGGAGCATCCGCGATGCTGAGGACGTCGTGGACACCTCGTTTAGCGAGTTGGTCACACCGCAGGTGAAAGTTACTGAGGGAGATAGAAAATAGGTGACCAAAAGACAGAGCAAGAGTAGGAAGACAGTACAGGTGTCCCCTGCGGTCATCTCCCTGCAAGACAGATATACCGCTTTGGATACTGTTGAGGAAGATGGCTCACCAGGGGAAGGCAGCAGCAGCAAGGTTCATGGCGCCGTGGCTGGCTCTGCTGCGCAGCAGGGCAGGAAGAAGAATGGCACGGCTATAGTGATAGGGGACTCAATCATAAGGGGAATAGACATGCGGTTCTGTGGACGCAATCGAGACTCCAGGATGGTATGTTGCCTCCCTGGTGCAAGGATCAAGGATGTCTCTGAGCGGCTGCAAGACATTCTGGGGGGGGGGGGGGGGGGGGATGAACAGCCAGCTGCCGTAGTGCACATAGGCACCAACGATATAGGTACAAAAACGGGACGAGGTCCTATAAGCTGAATTCAGGGAGTTAGGAGTTAAACTATAAAGTAGGACCTCAAAGGTAGTAATCTCAGGATTGGCACCAGTACCATGAGCTAGTCAGAGTAGGAATGTCAGGATAGATAGGATGAATGCGTGGCTCGAGAGATGGTGCAAGAGGGAGGGATTCAAATTCCTGGGGCATTGGAACCGGTTCTGGGGGTGGTTGGACCAGTACAAACCGACGGTCTGCACCTGGGCAGGACTGGAACCGATGTCCTCGGGGGGGAGGGGGGGGTTGTTTGTTAGAGCTGTTGGGTAGGGTTTAAACTAATGTGGCTGGGGATGGGAACCGATGCAGGAAGTCGGAAGGTAGTAAAACAGGGACAGAAACAAAAGGCATTAAGGGGGAAAGTGTAAGGTAGAGAAGACATAGTCAAAAATCAAAAAGGGTGACAGTACAAGGTACAGTGACTGAGGGGAGCTCAGTGAATAGACCGAGTCATACTAAAAGGAATAAATTGGGAAGTAAAAGCATAAATGGCAAGCGTCGTGGCAGGTTGTTACATGAAGATATGGGTTCAACGACAAGGGAAATTAGGAGAAAAGTTAAGAGGAAATATAACTTAGGAGAGGCTACTGCTTGAGGTGTTAAGATTCAAAACAGAGGTATAAAAGCCAACATAAGTGTACTTTACCTAAATATTCGTAGGATTCGGAATAAGGTAAATGAGTTGATGGCGCAAATCATCGTGAATGACTATGATTTAGTGGCCATTACTGAAACATGATTAAAGGATGGCCACGACTGGGAGTTAAATATCTGAGGGTATCAAACTTTTCGGAAGGACAGAGTGGATGGTAAGGGAGGTGGTGTAGCTCTGTTATTTAAGGATGACATCCAGGCAATAGTAAGGGATGACATCGGTGTTATGGACGATAATATTGAATCCATTTGGGTGGAAATCAGGAATAGTAAGGCGAAAAAGTCACTGATAGGAGTAGTCTATAGGCCACCAAATAGTAACATTATGGTGGGGCAGGCAATAAACAAAGAAATAACGGATGCATGCAGAAATGGTACAGCAGTTATCATGGGGGATTTTAATCTACATGTCAATTGGTTTAACCAGGTCAGTCAAGGCAGCCTTGAGGAGGAGTTTATAGAATGTATCTGCGATAGTTTCCTAGAACAGTATGTAATGGAACCTACAAGGGAACAAGCGGTCCTAGGTCTGGTCCTGTGTAATGAGACAGGATTGATTAATGATCTCATATTAGGGATCCTCTCAGTAGGAGCGATCACAATATGGTGGAATTTAAAATATAGATGGAGGGTGAGAAGGTAAAATCAAATACTAGTGTTTTGTGCTTGAACAAAGATTACAATGGGATGAGAGAAGAGCTGGCTAAGAGCTGGAGAAAGGACTTTATGGTCAAACAGTTGAGGAACAGTGGAGAGGCTTCCAAGCGATTTTTCACAGTGCTCAGCAAAGGTTTGTACCAACAAAAAGGAAGGATGTTAGAATGAGGGAAAATCGACCGTAGATATCTAAGGAAATAGGGGAGAGTATCAAATTAAAGGAACATGCATACAGTGGCAAGGATTAGTGGGAGACTAGAGGATTGGGAAATCTTTAGGGGGCAATAGAAAGCTACTAAAAAAGCTATAAAGAAGCGTAAGATAAATTATAAGAGTAAACTTGCTCAGAATATAAAAACAGATAGTAAACGTTTCTACAAACATATAAAACAAATAAGAGTGGCTAAGGTAAATATTGGTCCTTTAGAGAATGAGAAGGGAGATTTAATAATGGAAGATGAGGAAATGGCTGAGGAACTGAACAGGTTTTTTGGGTCGGTCTTCACAGTGGAAGACACAAATAACATGCCAGTTAATGATGGAAATGAGACTATGACAGGTGAGGTCCTTGAGAATATTGTTATCACTAAGGAGATAGTGATGGGCAAGCTAATGGGGCTAAAGGTAGACTAGTCTCCTGGCCCTGATGGAATGCATCCCAGAGTGCTAAAAGAGATGGCTAGGGAAATTGCAAATGCACTAGATATAATTTACCAAAATTCACTAGACTCTGGGGTGGTCCCGGCGGATTGGAAATTAGCAAACGTGACACCACTGTTTAAAAAAGGAGGTAGATAGAAACAGGTAATTATAGACCAGTGAGCTTAACTTCAGTAGTAGGGAAGATGCTGGAATCTATCATCAAGGAAGAAATAGCAAGGCATCTGGATGGAAATTGTTCCATTGGGCAGACGCAGTATGGGTTCATAAAGGGCAGGTCGTGCCTAACTAATTTAGTGGAATTTTTTGAGGACATTACCAGTGCGGTAGATAACGGGGAGCCAATGGGTGCGGCATGTCTGGATTTCCAGAAAGCCTTTGACAAGGTGCCACACAAAAGGTTGCTGCATAAGATAAAGATGTATGGCATTAAGGGTAAAGTAGTAGCATGGATAGAGGATTGGTTAATTAATTAATAGAAAGCAAAAAGTGGGGATTAATGGGTGTTTCTCTGGTTGGCAATCAGTAGCTAGTGGTGTCCTTCAGGGATCAGTGTTGGGCCCACAATTGTTCACAATTTACATAGATGATTTGGAGTTGGGGACCAAGGGCAATGTGTCCAAGTTTGCAGATGACACTAAGATGAGTGGTAAAGCAAAAAGTGCAGAGGATACTGGAAGTCTGCAGAGGGATTTGGATAGATTAAGTGAATGGGCTAGGGTCTGGCAGATGGAATACAATGTTGACAAATGTGAGGTTATCCATTTTGGTAGGAATAACAGCAAAAGGGATTATTATTTAAATGGCAAAATATTAAAACACGCTGGGTGTGCTGGTGCATGAGTCACAAAAATTTGGTTTCCAGGTGCAACAGGTGATGAAAAAGGTAAATGGAATTTTGTCCTTCATTGCTAGAGGGATGAAGTTTAAGACTAGGGAGGTTATGCTGCAATTTTATAAGGTGTTAGTGAGGCCACACCTGGAGTATTGTGTTCAGTTTTGGTCTCCTTACCTGAGAAAGGACGTACTGGCGCTGAAGGGTGTGCAGAGGAGATTTACTAGGTTAATCCCAGACCTGAAGGGGTTGGATTACGAGGGGAGGTTGAGTAGACTGGGACTGTACTCGTTGGAATTTAGAAGGATGATGGGGGATGAGGGGGGATTTTATAGAAACATACAAAATTATGAAGGGAATAGATAGGATAGATGCGGAAAGGTTGTTTCCACTGGTGTGTGGAAACTGGGAACTAGGGGGCATAGCCTCAAAATAAGGGGAAGTAGATTTAGGACTGAGTTTCGGATGAACTTCTTCACCCAAAGGGTTGTGAATCTATGGAATTCCTTGCCCAGTGAAGCAGTTAAGGTCCTTCATTAAATGTTTTTAAGATAAAGATAGATAGTTTTTTGAAGAATAAAGGGATTAAGGGTTATGGTGTTCGGGCCAGAAAGTGGAGCTGAGTTCAGAAAAGATCAGCCATGATCTCATTAAATGGCGGAGCAGGCTCGAGGGGCCAGATGGCCTACTCCTGCTCCTAGTTCTTGTGTACTTGTGTTCTTGTAAACAATCTCCGACTGCAGATAATTGAGGACTCCACCTAGGGAGCATCAATACTGTACACACTGAGAAAGAAAAGAAAGAAAATGTAAAGTGATAAATAAACATACTCTGAACTTGCAGACAACTGATGAGACAGTTAAGGCAGAGCAGGTAGTTCCTCAAGGTAAGTGGAACAATCTTATTTGTTTGGGATCTCCACACTTGGGTTTTTCTGCTCATAACTAACATTGATATTGAGAAAAAGAACAACATAATTGTAAAAAAGTTTCAGATCCTGAATGGAAGGTATTAAGAAAGGAGTGATGACTTCAAACACGTTTTGTTGGCGGGGATTCTCCGTTTAGGAGACGATGTGCTCCCAACGGAGCTGAATCGCACCAATATGCGTTCACGCTGAGAGTGCAAATCCCGAAGCGCGGCACAATCCTTAGCCATGCAAATGCGTGGGGGAGGATTGCGAAGGATCCCCTAGAGAATCCCACTTTTGGACCACCATTCCGAGTGGGCGACCCGACAGTGAAGTCCAGCGGCCGGACCTCCCCCCTCCCCCGGGATTTCCTGGGTCAACCCCCACCCCCTGGTACAAAGGATAGCAGCCCCCACCTCCAGAAACTCCTTCCAGAGACCCCCAATTACAGAGACTCTCCCCCAATTACAGAGAACCTCCAATTACAGAGACCCCACCATAGACACCCTATAAGAGAGACGCCTGCCTGGATGCCCTCCCATTAAAAGAGAGATCGCTGTCTGGAAGTTAGAGAGCAGTCCAGACAGAGGCAGTGAAAATAATCATTGGGCGGGATTCTCCGACCCCCCGCCGGGTCGGAGAATTGCCTGGGGCCGGCGTCAATCCCGCCCCCGCCGTGTCCTGAATTCTCCACCCCCCCGAGATTCGGCGAGGGTGGGAATCACGCCGGAGTGGTTCACGCCACTCCGTCCCGCCAGGTAGGGGAGAACCCCGGCCATTGTTTTAAAACTCACCTGAGCAATACACCTGCTTGCTCAGGCAGAGGAAGCAGCACATGTCAATCACTAGGGTGCAGCACTTGGGGTGGGCAGGTTGTTCATGGTTGGGTGAGGGGTTGGGTAAGGGGTGGAGGATGGCCTTCCTGATGGATTTTGGGGACAACTCCCCATAGTTCACCACAAGGCTCACTGCATCAGGACCACTTTTGTCAAGACCTGCATCAATTCCCAGCCACGTGATTTGCCCAGTGGACCGAAGAATCATGCAGCCTTGGAGAATATGGTAGCCGGCCTGTTAATAGGATGAAAATGGGTCTTAATGAGCCATTTGCATCCTCTCGCTGGCGCACAGCATGAACCTCGACCACCAGCGGAGGGCCAGAGCATCGGAATGGGATCGACACTCAACGCTGGATTCTCCGCCCAATCGCGAACTGCCGTTCCAGTATCACAAAATGGGGAATCCAGCCCGTTATGTTTATTGCCTTAGCTTTGCTGCCCAAGATGGACATTCTCACAGCCAATGTGTTTGTTTGAAATGATCAAGCCATTGGACAAACATATTTGATAAAGAGCTGAGTAAGTCCCCTCACAACCTGTGTCATTTTAGACAATACAAGTGGTACCACCTAATCAGTTGGTTTGGTGACAAAAGGATGGTATTAGTGGACAAAATTAGACCAACCTATTTTGGGATTTTCTTAAGTGCTTTTATCCAAACACGAGAAGCATTAGAAATAAACTGGCAGAATGATAGAACAATGCTGTAACTGCAAACCCTGAGCTGATAGACCCAGCAGAAGCCTAGTTGGATTTTGAGGATAGATTACAATTTCACATACTTTTTCACGCCCCCGCCCCCCAATCCCCGCGGCATGTTTCTCGGTGGTGGGAGGTGGCCCACTATTGGCCAGCAGCAGGATCGCCTGGTCCCGGCACTGTCAATGGGATTGCCCATTGAATCCACTCCCCGGCAATGGGAAACCCACGGCAGATCCCGCTGGCGAGAATGGTCAGAAAATCCCCCCCCCCACATTGGTTTAGAAAGGTGCGAGAGCAAGTAGAGTGGTCACCTTTGTCAGGAAAGGAATACAAAGAATGGAGTGAAGAGATATTGCAAAAGGAGATTAAACTTCATGACATTTGGAATGTTTCTAGGTCTGTACTATAAAGTATCAGAGCAAGAAAGGGAAATGAATCTGCACCAGTGAAACAAAACAATTAGTTAGCCAATGAAGAGGGAGCACTGGAGTAGAAAAGTTAAATTATCCACTTACAAGGCAGACACGCAACAATTGGGAGATAATTAAGTGGATCTGGATTTTCACCCACTCAGGACAACTTGGGAACCCTTTAAAAACAGTGGGCATGTTCCATTTCTGGGATTCCCATTCTTGGGTTTTCCCATTTTTGTAAGTGTGCTTTAAGGATGCAGGCTGGTTCAGGTAATGAGGCTGTGCCCTACAGTCCCAGCCTGGCGCCGGCTCCATTGCGGGATAGACATGTCCTAGTCTCCCACAGTTTACATGGAGTCAGACCAAAGAGTCATGATTCACAGCACCTCAGAGGTTTTGTGAACCATAGTCTAAATGGGGAAACCTTATGAGAGCTTCCCTCATGCAGACAGGTTAATGGTACAGGGTGGCATGTCCACATGCCAACCTGTGATATCACCCCCAATGGCCCCTCTTGACCCCCATGTAAACCTATGCCTACTGCCTATCATGCCCCCATTCCAAGGTATGCCCCCAAATAACCTCTTTCGACCCTCATGAGGGACATTAAAGATACATCTAGCTGTGCTATGCCAGCCCTTGGGATATTTAACACTGACACTTATCCATTCAATAACAAGTGTTCCATTGACAGCATCCCTAACCCTGATAAGCACAATATTCACAAAAATAACAATTGTTTTAAAATGTTTTTGTTCAGAAAATACAAACTGCCTCTAAGTAGAATTAGATTAGTGTTGCCAGCTTTTCTGTTGCATTTAAAAGAGGTCTAATCATTAAAATCAATTGGGCATCCTACCAATGTCATCACTCTGTCCATTGCTCACCTCATGCATCAACATGGAATACAAACCTGCTGTGTCTATTCTCAATTTCCTGCATAACCCTCACCTGGCCTCATGGGATTGCTAAATTAGGAATTTAGTGCTTTGGAGATATGCTTACTGGATTGAAGTTGCAAGTCATTTCACAGAAATGGATCATTCAAACTGGCAGATGTAGTGGTCTTTTATCCTGCACATAAATTAATGTATATTGGCGGAATAATTAAGTATGGAGTTCTCCGGCTGTAATGATTTTAATTGGACTTCCTAAAGCACGGGGGGGGGGGGGGGGGGGGGGGGATGCCGTCCATGGGTAATAAGATGCCACAACCCCATGTCAACAGAGAGGCTGTTCTTGGTGGCAAAATCTCAAAGAGAACAGGGCCTTAAATGGTCATTAATTGGGGTGTGGTAAAAATTCCTGCCCAGGTAGAGATGTAGGTTTTGTTAAATCTGTATTTAAGAACTGGAAGTTAGATCTTCTGAATTTCTAATTTTAGAAGATTAGCCACCATTAGAAGGCAAACAGTTTGGACAGCACAGTTAAAATGCATTGGAGATTATTCTGCATGAAATAATTATTAGAGTGACAAGCACTGAATACTTAATTGAACCCTGCTCACAAGACACAAAGACAGGAAAAAAAATAAAATGGTGTGTAATAAGTATGCAAGCATCTTCACAAACTGAAACAAGCTGAGAAAAAAATTGTAATATTTAATCATTTTGGTTGTCAGAGTCAACCGAATGGATGTTTAAATTACAGCAGAATATTTTTCATGCATTGCAATCCATGTCCTAAAAGTCTTAAGCTTTAACGATTTAAATCCCTGAACTAGATTTATTTTGTTTTATTCATTCACTTTACTTATGTAACACTTAAGAGCCGCACCTTTTGGACGTTACTCGCTTCTGCAGTATTAAAAGTAATTATTACACTTGCCTGAAGAAGGTTGTGGGGGATAGGGTAGGGGGGAGGTGCGTTTGATGGTGTCACATTTTCCAAAATCAACAAAAAGAACAGGAGGTACTGTGTACGGGTTGGAATAGTTGAAATAGCCTTTGACTGAAGCACAATAGTGCAATTTCTAATTCAGGTACAAGCACATTAAATAACTAATCAGATACAATTTTGCAAGCAGATCACAGTGTTATGATTTTATACATCAAATAACACAAGCTCCAATAGTAAGCCTGACTTCAGATAATCAAATGATTGTCAACTTCTGTTTATTCCAAAATAATTATATTAATGGTTTATCCAACTTTAAGATTATGTCTGACAGACCGTAAGGATTAAACTTTAACAAATCACTAACCAGTACTGAACACTACCTTCACTACATGTTTCATGGTCACGGGGATGGAACGTACCTTATGGAGCCGTAATTCAGCCTTCAGATTTTGATACTGCTCAGTATCTGCTCTCCCCTTGTTTGTGTGTCTCACGGACCAGACAGCATCATCCTGCAACTACACTCACAGCTCTGGAAGGACCGCAACCCCCCCTCTCCCCTACCAGCCCTCCCATTCAAATGGACCTCCATGGCAAGCTGTCCCTTCATTTTCTCTGCATTTGTTGGTCACCTTGGATATTGGAGGCAGTAAAATTGTAACCTTATTCAATGCATAGAGTAATATCAGCTTTTCTAAGTAAAGTCAATGTGAATCATAATTTAACATCTTAATAAATACAGAGCGAGATCTAATGTAAAAAAACACAGAGTCTGTTCTGGGTGGGATTAGAGAGCTGTTCCCGGTGCTTGAAGCACAGGGGATGACTTCACTATCCAACGGCACGTTTTTTCAGTGCAAAAAGACATTGGGGCGCCAAAACCCGACCAACCCCCCCAAATGCACCTGTTGGAGAGTCCTTGAACCCCTGGGCCCTACCCCTGGCATGGACAAAATGCCAGTCCGGCACCTTGGAAGTACCCCTGCCAGCCTGAAGGTGCCAGGCTGGGTACCGGGTGGCACTGCC
Source organism: Scyliorhinus canicula (assembly GCF_902713615.1). Lineage (NCBI taxonomy): Eukaryota > Metazoa > Chordata > Chondrichthyes > Carcharhiniformes > Scyliorhinidae > Scyliorhinus > Scyliorhinus canicula. Next base: position 58,532,703 of record NC_052162.1, on the reverse strand, counting down.
AGGGTGACCAGGTGCACTGCTAGGGTTCCAGGCTGGCAGTGCCACAGTGCTCAGGTGACATGAGCAATGCAATGGTGCCATCCTGCCAAATACCCTGGGCCTTCCGATCACCTCAGAGAACCCCCTTTCCCAGTGCCATTCTGCGTGGATCCCGTTCGTAGGGATCAGTGCTAAACGGCGCCTGTCTGGGGTCTCGTTAGCGAGGCCGGAAGATCCCGGGGGCCAGTTAGATCTGGCGTTGGCAGAGTGAAGTCAGCTTTTAAGTTCACTTAACTCTGCAAGTCTGGGTCCTGGCCTTTGTGGGCGGGATCTGGATTGCGATACCTCATGGGATCTTGTTAGATCACGCGAGGCATAACAACTGTCGGGAATCCCGGAAGAGACCTTTCCCAGAATCTACTGGCCGCACCACGTCCCGATTGCGGCGGGACCCGGCTGGTAAATCATGCTCACAGTCAAGCATATATCTCAAATAAGCAAAATCCATTCCTCAGTCAAAATTGGGACTGTGGGGATGTGGTAATCCTCACGAGAGTCATTAGCGATCAATAATAGATCTCATCGTGGGGATCGTGGAGTACGAGATTCCCTGGTAATGGATGAGACAGACCCAGCTGGGACTCATTAACTCAGCCTTTTAAATGCCAGCCTAAACCTGGACCGGCAGTCCTGGTAGCCCCGGACTGGGGCTTTGTTGTTGTATGTCATGGTGGGGCTTGACCTTTGAGTTAGAACATGAAAGGTCGTATCTCCTGGATTACGGCAATGCAGAATCAGTGAAGGAAAGTGCGGCCCTGCCATACCACCCAGGCCTTTATGCCTGGAACTGACTGCTGTTTCCTGCCCCAGCTCTCTCTCACACACTGCTGAGTGGTGTCCTCAGGCTCTGGTATGCTGCTGGAAGATGTTACAGATTTCCTCTTGAGCAGTCGCCTCTTGCTCTGCTGGCTAACCCTAGCTCATTGTACCAGTGTACGTGCTTGAACTAGTATTCGCCTGTCTGCAGCCGGTGGCAGCTCTGATCACTAACCGCCTCTGGCCCCAACGCACCCCTTTTAACGATTTGCAATTTAAAAGGAATCTACTCTTCTTCATATAAAAGTGATGTTCAACTATCCCAATGGATATGAATGGAACGTGAGGAGCAAGGTTAAGGGAAGGTAGATATAACAATTTATAAATACAAATCTATCATCTTAGCTAAAGCAAAACAAAAAACTGTGTATAGGTAGCATAAGGGAGAGGCAAGAGAAACAGAAAGACCAATGTGACTTATTGAGTCATACTCATCTCAGACCAATGACCAGAATTCCCCAGTCATTGCGATTCACTTTTCCAGCTGGCAGTGCACCCCCGCCAGTGGGTTCCGCAGTGGCCATGGGCTGGTTACAATGGGAAATCCCATTGACAAGCATTGGGAAGATAGAATTCCATTTCCAGCAAAGGGGGAGCCACCAAGAACGATGCGGCTGGGAACTGGGGAATCCTGCCAACGCTCTTTCCCCCTCCACAGATGCTGTCAAACCCTCCATTTTACCAGCACTTTCCTTTTTTTTATAACTGCATTATTTTGCTTTTATCAGGGAGAGGTAAGATGGCCACTTTAGACCACAGTATTTCCCGCTCCTGAGCAAACTTGTCCATTGCCTCTATCGGGCTGTTTGGTTGCGAATTGAATTTTAAGAGAAAAGCTAACAGAAAGCATATTTGCAACAGGTTACATGTTAAACACAGAATGTTGAATCAAGAAAATGGTATGTATTAGGAAAATAAAAAAAGGGGGAGTGACTTCTTGAGGATCTCACACCATCAGCAAAAAATTCTTAAAATTGCTCCTGAGCCATTGAGTCCAACAATTAAAGGTAAAGGTAAACGCGAGCCTTCATGAATAGCCTCAGCCGGTACAGAAATTGAACCCACCTGCTGGGGGAGAGATTAGGCGGGAAATTAAGACTACTTGTTCAAACAGACCAGAATTTAGTTTAAATCTCTATTTTTCTTCCAGTCAATTTGAACAAACCTGAATCTGTCTTTATTATGATCTCTCTGAATGGTCTGTGCACTTCACAGGAAAATGGCTTCCAACAAAGCACTTTTGAAATTGAGAAACACATGAAAAGGCCAAGTTTCAGGACTTTACGAAGAATAAATCGATGAGAAGATAAGGTAGGTCAGGACTTGCTGATCAGGTGGCTTCAAGCCAGCATTCCAAAAACCTATAAATTATGGAGAAAGAGTAGGCTGAGGGAGATTATTCCTGTACAATCTACATTGGAACATGCTGCTGCATTGTGCAAAGACTGTTAATTATTTTCTGTTGAAATACTATAAATGGGACTTCTGCTCTTGTGGTTTTTATAAATGACTTGGATGAGGAAGTGGAAAGGTGGGTTAGTCAGTCTGCCAATGACACGAAAGCTGGGGGAGTTGTAGTGTCGAGGGCTGTTGCAGATTACAACAGGACATTGACAGGATGCAGATCTGGGTTGAGAAGATGGAGTTCAACCTAGATAAATATGAAATGATTCATTTTGGAAGGTCGAATTTTAATTCTGAATACAGGGTTAAGGGCAGGATTCTTGGAAGTGTGGAGGGACAAAGGGATCTTGGGGTCCATGTACATAGATCCTCAAAGTTGCCACCCAGGTTGATAGGGTTGTTAAGAAGGCGTAAGGTGTGTTGGCTTTCATTAACTGGGGAATTGAGTTTAAGAGCCGCGAGGTTTTGCTGCAGCTTTATAAAACCCTGGTTATACCACACTTGAAATATTATGTCCAGTTCTGGTCGCCTCATTATAGGTAGGATGTGGATGCTTTGGAGAGGGTGCAGAGGAGATTTACTAGGATACTGTCTGTCATAATATACACACAAGTATATGATGGTGCATAGACAGACACTGACCGACATACTGAATGATCAATCAACACACAGAACACAGCAGCCAATCACCAGACAGGACAAGGCCACGATAAAGCCAGAGGGTACCAGTTTTCCCGCTCTCTTGGGATGCAGCCTCTGAGACAGTCAGAGCCCGTGATCAGCAATACGAACATTTACCATGTGCTAGCAGGATAGTCTGGTCAGGTTACCCTCAGGTCTCCAGTCAACTTAACATAGTGTCAACCCACAGTGCAAGTATGTTTAACAGCTCGTAGTTAAATAAAATAGTTGTACTTCTACAAGTGTTGGTAGCCTGTCTCAGTCACTGCTATGGTAAACGCAGTCCTCACAGACCCAGCATACCCAACACATCACTGTCTGGACTGGAGAGCATGTCTTATGAAGAAAGGTTGAGGGAGCTATGGCTTTCTCACTGGAGTGAAGAAGGAAGAGAGGTGACTTAATGGAGATGTACAAGAGGATGAGAGGCATGAATAGAGTGGATAGCCAGAGACTTTTCCCCAGGGCGGAAATGGCTGTCACAAGGGAGATATTTTAAGGTGATTGGAGGAAGGTATAGGGGAGATGTCAGAGGTAGTTTCTTTACACAGAGAGTGGTTGGTGAGTGGAATGCACTGCCAGCAGAGGTGGTGGATTCAGAGTCATTAGGGACATTTAAGAGACTCTTGGACAGGCACATGGACAGCAGTAAATTGAAGGGGTATCGTTTAGGTTGATCTTAGATTAGGATCAATAGTCGGCACAACATCGTGGACGAAGGGCCTATACTGTGCGGTTATGTTCTATGTTCTACGTATGTTAATATACTTCAGAAAATAATATTACCATATCACACAGTATTACTCAAAATAGGGCATGTGCCAGCACGATGGCGTAGTGGTTAGCCTTGCTACCTCATGGCGCCGAGGTCCCAGATTCAATCACAGCTCTGGGTCACTGTCCGCATGGCGTTTACACATTCTCCCCATGTTTGCATGGGTTTCGCCCTCCACAACCCAAAGATGTGCAGGCTAGGTGGATTGGCCACGCTAAATTGCCCCTTGATTGGAAAAAATGAATTGGGGACACTAAATTTATTTTTAAAAATAGGACATGTGCTTCAAATAAGAAAACAATTATTGCCTAACGGAGAGCCCGAATATTGTCTTGTAACTTAAACCTGGTAAATTGCAATAGTTGCTCAGGTAATTTAAATTTAACTGTTGCCAGTTGCATTAGGTTTCTGTATGTTGCAATATTTCCTGCTTTGTCGCTATCTTGTTGGAAATTACAGGTGTCCTGAACATGATATCCTGCAAAACATGGTGCACATGAAAAATCAACTAATCCTGTATTTTAGTAAATAGTCTGATCGTTGGCACAGTGGCAACAGAGTTACATAATTTACCGTACAGCAGGTCTGTTGCTGGTAGCGGTGATGTGGGATAAAGAGGACACCTGATTACCTTAGGCTTCTGCCCAGAGTCTGTGATGGCCTCTTCCCACTTGGACATATGTGCAAACAAATTTAGAATTAAACTGTTTACTTGTTTTTCAGATAAATGTGTATGCATGCCCAGGAGGTTTTAAAAAATGGGAAAAGAAAACAAGGTGATTAACCAATCAATTCAGGGCTCATCTGACTGCCGTGGCAAATGAAGACAATCAATCAATGTGGAAGAGCACTCAACAGCTCATTAAGGTGAAACACAAATTCTATTGCAAGAAGGTGTAAGAGAAGCACTAAGTCATTAAGTGTATAAATCTTTCATGTTAAGATGCGCCTTCCTGTATAAATGTTTTACACAGATTCCACTAATTATAGGCAGTTCAGTATAAGTAATATTGAATAACCCGAAAGAGCAGTTACAGATTTTACATTAAACAATTTGTTATTACAAATCCAGACAAGTTGATTGAGAGTAGAAACTGAGTGGAGTGACTTTCTGACTGGCTGGTGAACATTGTACATGCAGATATCAAATTTTCCTTCAGCACCGAATCCTTATGCAACGCATTGATCTGCATTGGGATTATACTGGGAACTGTGATTAACATTCATGATATTGAAACAGTTTGTATCCTCCACAGGATTGAATCAAGGAACCACGCCGTCAAGACTAAGGGCTGGATTCTCCATCCTGGGACATCCAGAATGCATCCCTTGGTGGAGCAAAATCAGGGTCGGCACTTGAACTGCGTGCTCCAACCCACCACAAGCGGCCTGAGCGAGTTCCACACTGCACGCCAGCGGGAGCATGTAAATAAATGCGAATGGGTCGTAATGATCCATTCACATCTATTTAGCGGCCGCCCCCCCCCCCCCCTCACACCCCGGGGACCCCTGTGATAGGGAGACCTCCTCCCAGGGACTCCTGTGGTCGGGATACCCACCCCCAGGGACTCCTGTGGTAGGGCGACTCCCCAGGGACTCCTGTGACAGGGAGATCCCCCCGGGGACCCCTGAGATATGGTGACCCCACAGGGAACCCTGTGGTAGGGAGACCCCCTGGAACCCCTGTGACAGTGAGACCCCCCAAGGACCCCTTGGGGTCCTCCCCCCGCCCCCCCCCCCACTGGAACCGCTGTGGTAAGAGGACTCCATTGGGGCCCCTGAAATATGGGGACACCCCCAGAGGGACCCACTGCCTAAAATAACCCCCTCCACAGATCCCCACAAACACACAGACCGCCCCCCCCCACCTCCGCCACCACCCAGACCCACTCCTCTCTGGAAGCTAGAGGGAACTCCAGACAGGGGCAGTGGGAATGGGAAGCATTATAGCTGTAATACTTATCTTGCAGCTCCACATGTCCATTCCTCGAAGGAGAGTACCTGTGCCTGTGTCTTATTCCCATAGATCCGTTAGCTGACAGCCATTCATAGCTTTTGAGCAGTAGTCTCTGATTAACAGCTCATAAAAATCCTCTGCAGCTTTGATCCATTCATATCCTTTCATGCTTCAGTGACCTCAGTGGTGAAGCCCCAATGTTTGTAAACATTGGCCACATCAAAGAGATGTAAGTGCACTAAGTGCATTCCAATCACTCAAGGATATGATTTTGTTGCACTTACCTCTCTTTGGTAATCTGTGTTGGGGGCCTGCCTTGAGGTGAAAGGATAGGGGCAGAAATGATTTACAGGCGGGTTCGGGGCTGATTCATGTTGTTGGGGCGGTGCCAGCGACGGGACCTCACTATCGGGCCACCCGTTCAAGATGTTGACCTCATAATGGGATTCCCTTGTAATCCCTCGCATTCCACACCATGCATATATTTGCATGGTGTGGAACACTGAATTGCATCCCGCTTTACGATCGCAATACGATCGTAAAGTTGGTGCAATTCAGCTCTGCTGGGAACACCTCGGGCGCGAGTCTCTGACTCCACGCCGGGTGGGAGAATCGCCGAAGTGCCGGGCGAATCATGCCACGCCGCCCTGGCACCCGCACGCGATTCTCCCACCCACCCAAAAATGGCGTGTCGCATTTTGCAACAGGCCGCTCGGAGAATCGCTCCGGTCGAGCGGGGATTCTCTGGCCCGGATGGGCCGAGCAGCATGGCGAACCTGACCGGTTCACACCGGCGCCAACCATACCTGGTCACTGCCGGCGTGAACAGCGCGCAACCACTGCGTGTGGGGCCTGTGGGGGGCGGAGGGAGAATCGAGCACTGGGGGGTGCTCAGGAGGAGGTCTGGCCCACGATCCGTGCCCACCGATCGTAGGGCCGGCGTCTCTGAAAGATGCACTCTTTTCCATCCACCGCCCCCCAAGATCACTCCGACATGTCTTGCGGGGCAGCGGAGGGGAAGACAGCAACCGTGCATGGCGCGGGTTGGCGCCGGCCAACCTGTGCATGCGCGGGTGACGTCATTCAGGCGCCGCCGGCCGCGTCATTCAGGCGGTGCCGCTTTGATGCAAGCGTCAAGGCATGGTGCCAGAGATTGACGCACCGCCGTCCTAGCCCCCTGGGGGTGGGAGAATAGGGGGCGAGGAGCGGCCTCCGATGCCAGAGTTTAACACTCCAGTTTTCACTCTGGCGTCGGCACTTTGTCTCCCTTTGGGAGAATTTTGCCCTCGCCTCACAAACGTAGAATCCAACCCCATCAGTTTATTGTAACAGACGCTGCTGTGTTCCAGTGATGTTTTCTCATTTTTTTCTTTCTGTGGTTAATTCTTTGGGTTCATGGGCACCAGCAATCCTCCCTTACCTTATCCAAGTGCCTTTATATCAGCTCCAGTGAACGGAAATGTGATCAGGAAATGTAACTAGTCAAGGGCATTATAATTGCACACAATCCTGCTTTGCCATGTAGATACACTGAACAGCAAAGAAGAGTGGTAACTTGTGACTAATTTTTCCTCCCCATCCAAGGACATGATGCCACCCATAGGGATCCATCTCTTGTCCTGGCAGGTCAGGTCTGTACACTTCATTACTATACCAGACAGTCCTGTAACCCACTCAGTCATTGAGAAAGCTTGCTTGTTTCTCCGTGAAGTGGGAGATACCCAAGAAAAGTGATTTCATACTACTTGAGGGGCAAACCAATTCTTATAATAATAGTAATAATAATCTGTATTGTAACAAGTAGGCTTACATTTACACTGCAATGGTTACTGTGAAAATCTCCTAGTCGCCACATTCTGGTGTTCAGGTACACAGAGGGAGAATTCAGAATATCTAATTCACCTAACAAGCACGGGTGGGATTCTCCCCTACCCAGCGGGGCGAGCGGTCCCGGTGCCGAGGAGTGGCGTGAACCACTCTGACGTTGGACCGCCCCGAAGGTGCGGAATCCTCCGCACCTTCATGGGCTAGGCCGGCGCCCGAGTGGTTTGCGCCCCGCAGGCCGGCGCGGAAGGGGCTTGGCGCATGCGCGGGAGCACCAGTGTGTGCTGGCATCATCCCACCGCATGCGCAGGGGGAGTTCATCTCCGCGTCGGCCATCGCGGAGGACCACAATGGCCGACGTGGAAGAATAGAGTGCCCCCATGGCACAGGCCCACCCGCGGATCGGTGGGCCCCGATCGCGGCCAGGCCGCCGTGGGGGCACATCCCGGGGCCAGATCCCCCCACGCCCCCCGAGGACACCGGAGGCCACCCGCGAAGCCAGGTCTGCCGGCAAATGCCTGGTGTAATATATGCCTGCGGGACTGGCCAAAAACGGCGGCCACTCGGCCCATCACGGGCCAGAGAATCGCAGGGGGGGCCGCTGCCAGAGGCTGCCGACCGGCACGGCGGAATTCCCGCCCCCGCCAAATCCACGACACCAGAGAATTCAGCAGCCGGCGGGGGTGGGATTCACGCCGCCCCCCGGCAATTCTCTGACCCAGCGGGGGGTCGGAGAATCCCGCCCCACGCCTTTTGGGACTTGTGGGAGGAAACCGGAGCACCCGGAGGAAACCCACGCAGACACGGGGAGAGCATGCAGACTCCACACAGACAGTGACCCAAGCTGGGAATCGAACCTGGGACCCTGGCGCTGTGAAACAATAGTGCTAACCACTGTGCCTGCTAACCACTAACCACTTTCTTGCCCGTCCTCAACTCCTGAGATTTTCATCTTTATAATAATTCCTCTTTTAGAAATATTACAGTTCAACTATGATAAACGTCTTTTACTCCCAGTCTAACATTGATCCATTTATGACCTTTCCAGCATATGTTCTGTGAGGCTGACAAGTTTATGGACAAAGATTTCATAATTTTCAACAGAGATCCAATTACACTTACATCACAGATTTACCAGTGAAAACCACAAAAGGCTATTTTCAGATTCCTTGGAATGATGATTCACACTCTGAATAAACACTTTGCATTAACGTGGAAATTCGATGAATAGCATGGGTGTGTGTCCATTGAATGCAACCAGGCACTGATGCAAGTTGGTCAGCAAGTTTTAGAAATCAAAAAAAGTTTTCAGTGTGAACCAAGAGTCTGGGAATTGTACCACTGAAAGCTTTGAAAGTTTAGAGAACAAAATATTTAATTGTAATGGTCCCTTAACAGAATTCAACAGCTGTGAATATACCACATAGCATCTGGGATGAAAATCAGATCATACACTGTTCCTCATAAAACATTTACAGATACTTTGAGGTTCAGGAGACTCTATTGGTCTAATGTTTGAAGACATCAGCAGGTCTGTTTGTGCATAAATGTTATACTGTGCAGTATCGCAGCCAGTCAAGGAAATCAATCCTAATTATATCTACCATTTGTTCAAATAACTTCACTGTGACATTATACTGAATATTCTTCAAACAATTCTTGATAAAATTTATCTACAGATGCTTGAGGGAATCATAATAAAATGGCACCCTAGTCATCCGTCTTTTACAGTAGATTTTTGGAGATCTCTCTTCCGGGATCTACCTAGCTCGCCACACCTCGCGAGATCCAATGTGATCTCGTGAGATGTCACGTGTGAATCCCGGCCATTGTGGGCGGGATCAATTTTGGCAAATCTGCATATTAGAGTGAGACGGGGATACCCCTTTGCCTTGGGGACTTTGGGCAAGTGCTGTTCAGTGCTGGTCTCCACAAAAAGGGACCAGACTTGACGCTTGTGGGGGTCTCCCAGGGGATCGGAGGGCCTCAGGTGTTTGCCCTCTGGACAGGGCGGCATCCTGGCACTGCTGGTGCCACCTGGGAATCCTGGCACTGCCACCTGGTAAAGTACCCAGGTGGTACTGCCAAACTGGGTGCCTCCCCCAACCAGGATTGGGCCGAGGAGAGCCCTGCTTGTGTGCGGGGGGCGGGGGTGGGGGGGGGGGGGGGGGGGGCGGTGGGGGTGTGGGTAGACAAGGTCCCCCTCCTCAGTGAGTTGCGGCTGGGGGGGAGGGCGGTGATTGAGAGATTGGGACGCATTTAAAAATGGCAGCTTGATCTCATCCTGCACTGAAGAGTTCTGGTTGCGGAGTCCGTCAGTGCAGAAAACGGGGTTATGGCTGGCCCGGTTCCCATAAGGTTAGATTCATCTCACCATTACATATTAATAGTTCTTGTTTTATGAGTAGTGTACAAAGTTTTATATGAAAAGGATGTAGTGAGTGAGAGCAAAAGTTAAACCTCCATTATAAAGAGAGTCTAATGAATACAGTCCAGTTTCAATGAAAACTAACATTTTTCAAAATATAAGCACTAGTTGATGAGTTGATAACGCCCAACCACAGTCATATTAAACAAGCTAGTTCAGTAAGGGGAAAGGACAGGCTATATTACTAATCTGCAAACTATTTGTGTTTGAAACCAACCACTCGCCTCAATACGGCTCTGGGATGTCAACAGTAAGACTCTTGGTATAAACTAACGACCAAACTTGAGGCAGACTCAGTTGTCATTGGGCCACTTCATTCCAGAGTGATCCCTCCAGAGAACATTGTCTGGGAGTTTGTTTTTTTAAAACAAATTTAGAGTACCCAAATCATTTTTTACAATTAAGGGGCAATTTAGCGTGTTCATTCCACCTACCTGGCACATCTTTGGGTTGTGGGGGCGAAACCCACGCAAACACGGGGAGAAGGTGCAAACTCCACACGGACAGTGACCCAGAGCCGGGATCGAAACTGGGACCTTGGCACCATGAGACTGCAGTGCTAACCCACTGCGCCATCATGGTGCCCTTGTCTGGGAGTGTTAACCCTAAATTCCACAGTAGTAACATAGGCAAAATACTCATCTGCAGGGAGTTGACGCATTGAGTTTGTTTGACTGTTCTTAAGAATGAAAGAGAAAGAAAATGCGTTGTGTATCATACTGTAGCTGGAAGAGATTGTAACAAGGTGTAGCAAATTAACAAACAACAGCCATATGGCCTGGTGTAGGAGTCAATAACCATCTCCCTCACGTACACCATAAATTTGCTGTGACGTTGTTGCACCTTCTCCCAGCTGCAGTTTAATGTCCAAGACACTTACCCCCTCTTTAGTTCTGAAAAGTCAAACAGGTTTGAACAGTGGTGGACTGGGTCTAAAAATATTGGTTGCCAGGAGACAAAGGGGGCCCACCCACAACTACAATGCTATCATTTAATTTTCATAACGAATAAATAATTTAAAAAAAAATACATATGGAAAAATGGGTACAATTAAAATTCTTGTGGAAAAAATGTGTATTTCTTAGTAATTACAGTGTACATGTACTGTACATATTACTGTCAGTAGATACCAAATGTAAATACAGAATGTTATAATTGAATTTTTTTTTAATTTTTTTAAATTTTAAGTAATTGGTTGATATTTTTAAATAGTTTACTGCACAACTTACACATCAACAGATAGTTCAAAAGCACAATAGAGCATTGCATGCAGTCCACTATATTAAGAGCAATCGTTTGTGTTCGCTAGATGATTGTGCGAATCTGCCAATAATTGCTTCTGCATCCAATTCATCTAACAATTCCTTTTCAATGGATAGCAATATGTATGATTCCAAATTCTCCTCAGACAGCGAATTTCTTAACCTTGTCTTTATGATCTTTAGCTTTGAAAATGTCCTCTCACATTGGACTTGAGTAACTGATAGTGTGCAGATTACTTTATAAAGTTCATAAAGGATATCATATGCCTTGTCATGAAGTCTGTTGGATGCCAGAATTTTTAGTACACACGATGGGCAAGTGCTGCAAATTTTACAATTGTTGTAACTGGAATCCATATTCTCACCATCATTAAGCAATAGCTTTAATACATCAATGTTTGAAGCAAAAGAAAACAATTCCAATATTACTTGATCTTTGCTGATTTGTGGAAACAGCTTAATAATACTTTCCAATGCTTCATCTTCAAGGCCCTTCTCTGCAATAGTTTTAAACTTTGCTGGGTCCAAGCAGGACAAATCTTTATACAACTGTTTGTGTTGTACAAAGCGTGATTCTAGTGACTGGACAATGCAATCCATTATTAGATTAAACACATTTACTCGAAAATCAGCTAGAGAATCTGAGGAATTTCTTTCATCATCAATAAGCTCATCTGCCATTCTTTTCTTCTTCCTCTGCCTCTTAACTGGCAATGCTGCTTCCAACGCATCAATTTCCAATGTTTGATTTTCATCCATATTCATCTGTGAAATCTTGTCATTACATTTATTTACAAATTCCAAAGCCTTGCTGTGAACGTTATCAAATGTTCTTGTCTGTTCCTTCAACTTTGTTGTAGCTGAATCTACCAAACTCCATGCAGCAAACATATCTAAACCACTTGTCTGTAGATAACTTGATAACGGGGTTGTAGTTTCAAATATATACAAGTAAGTAAATGCTGTCAATATGGTTTCAAACTTTAGAAGACTGTGAAGTAAAACATTTGCATCATGTTTTGTTTTTGCATCAAACTTTTCTGAATCTTGTATCATTGATAAACATGTCAATAGATGTACGAAAGTACTGGCAGCGGCATCATCAAAATGTCCAAATATAGTTGTTGCTGCATTGGATTTTCCTGACTATCTGGTCTCACCAATTAGCTTTAATCGTTTCATTTTTTATTGTCCTAGATGTTTTCCAACAACTTCTATCCATACAGCCATTCTCTTGTATGATGCTTTCACAAAAGTTGTTATATTCTGGAGCAAATTGAAAAAAGAAACTGCAGGCACACAACATTTTGTTGTTTCAGTTATCACCAAATTCAAGACATGGGCATAGCACCATATATGAACATGTTGATCAACCACATCAGCAATTTTACTTTGTAAACCATTATACTGGCCATGGGAGCTTGCAGCGCCATCTGTGCTATCAGATAAACATTTTTGGAGGTCAATTTTAAGATGCTGTAATGTTTCAATCAATAAATCAAAAAGTCCCTGTCCTGTACCATCATTACTTGGCACAACTGAAAGTAGTCGCTCACAGATAATACCTTTAAGCACATACCGAATAATAATGCTAAACTGATCGATGAATGAATTATCTTGTGTTGAATCAACCTGAATAGAATAATATTTTGCTTGAGAAACTTCATGACTAATTCTTTCTTGTATCATATTCTTCATAATTTTGATGAACATGTTTATAGTTGTTTTACTCAGGTATGTAACAAGTCCATCACGGCCTTAACGTGGGCTGCCATAATGGGGTCATATTTTGCCATCAACTGCACTGTGGCTAAAAAATTGCTATGATTCAGAACCTCATTATCTAGAGTGTAGGCCGATTCATTTCTGTGACCTCAAAAAGGAAGTGCTTGCTTGCCTAACATCTTTATGATGTCTATAATCCTCATGACAATACTTCTCTGCTTCAATACTTCTTCTTTCCTTTTAATTAGTGATGCTGCAAAAAATGTATCTAAGGTGCCATCATTAACCACACTGATATATTGCTGAGCATTTCTGACATGTGTTGTTGTCGATTCATGTCAAGTCAAGCTCTGGCTAATATGCCTGTAGTCACTAAAGCCATGTACAAAGGATTACAAGTGTTGGGAACCTCAAAGGCTAAGCAGTATGAACAATATAAGCATCTATTTTCTTTGTTATATGTTAGCCATTTTCTTGGGACTGAGTCATTCATAATTTTCCTCTCATACAAACGAGCATCAAATGGCAGATCATCAATAGGGTGAAGTGGATGTTCTGCAAAAAACTGTTTTAGCTTTGCTCGTGATGGATATTGGAAGATTCCAGTAATTGATCTTTCATTTTCTTGCATAGGCCTGCATCGCTTGGCTGATTCCTTCCTTTCTGCTTCTTTTTGTTCTTTGCGTTTTAGTGACCCAGATTTATGCTTTTTCTTTTCCATGCTGGTAAGGGTAATATTCCTGAAATACAAACTTAATTAAAAATAGCCCACATTGGGAAAAATGAATATTGATGATTGCAAGAATAACTTGAAGGAACGCCAGATAAACCCCTACTTGATAAAAAATATAAATTAACTTACTTACACTTCAATAGGCTATGTTCATTAGTCAATACTACTGTGGCCTATGCAGCTTCAGAAGAGGAGACAATCCACTGTCCAGTGTTCACACCAGCAAGCAACTGAGGCAACTGTTGAAACTTAGAAGTTTGGTCCGACTATAGTAAGACATTAAGAATGGTCCCACGACCAAAGTTAACATGTCCAGTTTGATACCAGTGTAGTGTTACAAGTCGCAACCCTTTGAGTTTACCGATCATGGCTTATCACTTCAATATCTTTGACCTCATGATTCACGGTCAAAGGTACCGCTTCTCCTTTTCGGTGACCTCACGACCCTATGTACTGCTTGATATCCTTTCAAGTTGCCGACCATCTTAAATCACGATCTGTAACTTTATCTTTAAATTCACACACTCTTGCTGAAAACGTGGATTTCCAACTATGTCCGACCCGGGTGAACCAGCACCCCCCCCTTCCACTCCTTTTCACATCCGTTTAACACTGCTTCGTTCCTTCATACACTGAGTGATTATTTGTTTGTTTCTTTATTGCATTTTTATTTGGTATTGCTCTTTTTAAAAACAATTATATTTTATTAAGTTAGAATACAAATCTCAGGAAAGAAGTTGGAGATTTATTTATCTAATTAATTATAATTTTTAAGGGCCCTTCAGAGATTCACGGGCCCCTTCTTGGCTCTCCGGGCCCCGGACCGATGTACCGGCTGAACCAAGACTACTGCTTGATATCCTTTGAAGTTGCCGACCATCTCAAATCACGAATTGTAACTTTATCTTTAAATTCACACACTCTTGCTGAAAACATGGAATTTCCTTAATTATGCCCGACCCGGGCCCCCCTATTCCACATCCTTCCACTACCTCCCCTGCTTCGTTCCTTTTCATGCACTGCTTATTTGTGTCCTGTTCTCTTTTTTTTCTTATTCCTTTTTATTACTAAAACAGTTGTCTGTGTTTGTTTCTTTATTGCATTTTTATTTGATATTTGATATAGGGGGTCCACTTCATCAAGGGCCCACTTGCAATCGGGCAAGCTGACACCCTGGCCAGTCCGCCACTGGGTTTGAAATGTTAACTTTGCTTTCTCCCCCTACAGACGCTGCTGGACCAGCATTTTCTGATTTGTTGACACTTGGTGTTTTGTTCAAATGTTAACCACTAATTAAATCAATTATTTATTATTTTTACACTTTTCTGTGTTGAATTCTCAACACAATTTAACATCTGAATTAAAGACAAGTGTAATATTCGCGCACATCCCTCTTTGATGTAGTTACTAATGTACATGGTGTACATTTTTACTGTTCGACCAGGCATTTCCAAATCTCGGGTTGAACACAATGACGCAGAGGAATAATTTTCACTCTTTTGCGTGCGGTTCTCCCTGGGACAGACAGCAATGAAGATTGCTTAATATCCCACATTACTCAATAAGGTATTCAGTGAAGCTTCTGGCAGCTCACAAAATAGAATTACACAGTTCAGCGACAGGATATCATGCATGATCAAATACTGAAATCAGGAAGTTGCAGCACCAACATCTTGCCGAGACACTTGGCATTCAAAGACATGAAGGTTGTGAAATTTACTGATTCGATAGCCACTTGAAATACTAGGAAATGGTAGGTTTATCCATTCAAATGCAAATTATTTTTTTAATGGCGTGAAAAGTCTTAATTACTACCAAACAACATTTCTGCCACTAAAAGTTAACTTTATACGCATTGAGTCTCATTCTTTCAAATTTTAGTCAGTATTGATGATTTTTTAAAATGTAAACATTTTCTTAGGCTGAATGATATCCTGAGGACAGAATCCCACCCCCATGCACCCCAGCGTAAATGTCAAAGGTGAACTCACCTCTGGTTAGCTAGCTTTAATTTTTTTGGTGACGCCTCTTTATTTAGTATGAGGTGGGGCTTCCATCCATCTCCAGGATGGAGTTCTGGGGCTGGATTCTGCATCCCGCCGCGCCACATTTCTATTTCACCCCACCGACGGGATGCTCCGTTACGCCAGCTGGTCAATGGGGTTTCCCATTTTGGGGCAGCCCCACGCCGTCGGGGAACCTCCGAGCTGCCGGCAAAATGGAGCATCCCACCAGTGGAGAATCTAGCCCCCCGTTCTTTGAGCTGCCGGCCAAAAGGAGATCAGCAATTTCGAGCAGTGGGTGGTGCCAGCTGGAACAGTGGCCACTTCTGGTACTGCAGGTAGGCCAAGTCAGACTTTCTTGGCATGAACTAATGATCAAGTCATCAGTTGAATCTCACTCGACCCATGTTGGAAAGCTCTAGTGAAGTATGGGGGGGGGGCATCTTGGTACAGGACACTGTGAATATGGAGAGGCAGAACTGTGGGGTGGAGCCTCCAATTGGCAGTCGAGGCCCTGCAAGAGGCACCCCCACCCTCCCATTTAACTTTCCAGCAAGCCAGAGGGGTAAACCTGCTGACCTGTACATTGAGCACTGGCCTCTCCACCGCCCATTAAATTAGAGAGACAGTGCGGTGGCGGCAGATGCGGGAGTGTTGGCATCAGGCAGGCTGGTGACTGGCACAATGCTGATGGCATGACACCCTAATATTGGGTCCACTCTCCTCCTTTTCCATATATGGGTGGCCCAGAAATGCAGCCCGTTGTCTCTCAGAATCCCATTTTTCTCTTCCTCTTTCACTTTAGGTACATGATTTTACAGATAATTTCCTATTCTAACTCGCGCTTCCAGGATTAGACTCTCAGGGCTCAATAAGGATTCTTCAAACTGATTGGTTGAACAGGCACGCTGTTGCTTGCCCTGTTGATGAGCCATCAATTGCATGAGAGACGAGTTGCTGTACAAAAGTTAGGCTTTAATAAGCTAGAACTTAGCCCTGCGGTCGACTACAATAAAATGGACGACCGCCGGGCGTTCTGACTATTTATACCTCGGTATGGAGGCGTGGTTAACTCAGCCTTTTGACCAATCGGAGAGCCGTCACATGACTGGTCTCAACCAATCGGTCGAGAGGCACATGACGGGCCAGGGCCAATGGTAAGCCGGTGTTCTGCACCAATGGCAGACAGCTATGCAAATCATACCACCACACCTGTTCACACAGGTCCCAGTTCCCCTGTCGAGGGCACTGTTGCTTATAGAATTTACAGTGCAGAAGGAGGCCATTCGGCCCATCAAATCTGCACTGGCTCTTTCAAAGAGCAGCCTACCCAAGCCCGCACCTCCACTCTATTCCCATAACCCAGTAACCCGACCCAACATGAAGGGCAATTTTAGCATGACCATCTCATCTGCACATGGCGGACTATGGGAGGAAACCAGAGCACCGGAGGAAACCCACACACATTTGGGGAGAATGAGTAGACTCCGCACAGACAGTGAACCAAGCCGGGAATCAATCCTGGGACCCTGGAGCTGTGAAGCAAATGTTTCACCAGGCTACCGTGCTGCCCTTTTGGACCGTGCTTATTGGACTTACACTTGTTGTGTTCTGCTACTCCGGATAACACAGGCTGCTACTTGATGCAGTCTTAACTAAAGGATGCTCCAGACTCTGAAATGAGTTCAACGTGTTTATTGAACTATTAACACAGTTCTCAAATGAGTTCGACTCTCTGCTAATCTAACTGTAGTAACTCAGTCTAACTGTACCAGCTTGCTCTGAGCCACATGCTGGGATGTGATGCTGCTGATCAACCCTGTCTAACTCTCTAGATTTCTGTCTGTGGAAAGAGGCAGGGTGTGAGTGCCTCATCCCTTTTATAGTGTTTATGTCATGCCCCCTTGTGGTGATGCCACCTCTGAGTGTCCTGACTGCCCATTGGTTGTGTCCTATTCTGAGTGTTGATTGGTTGCATGTTTGCATATCATGACAACACTGACAGAGAATTACTGCCCAAAGCCACTAAATTGGGCAGCTGTAGGCACAATGAACAGCAAGAACCACGCATTCACTGCCAGCAGTAAAATATAAGCCACACGGCAGAATGTGAGCTGTGGACCCCTTTGCAATGCACAATGCTTTTACTGTGGGTCTGAACTCAGCCACACATGAACATCCCACTTTCTGGGTTTCACAGCGGGTAAGTGAAGGAAAACAGGATTCCAATTGTGCCAAAAGGAGGTATTCTAGTTAAAGGGATCTTGTCACTGTGCCTGAACTGTACATTGATTCTTGTGGGTGCAGTGAAGTGATATTCACCAAGGACAGAAGCAAGGCAGCCTCTCATAGAGTACTAAAATTTACAGTGCAGAAGGAGGCCATTCGACCCACTGAGACTGCACCAGCCCTTGGAAGGGGCACCCTACCTAATCCCACACCTTCCCCCTATCCCCGTAACCCTACATAACCTTTCTTGGACACTAAGGGCAATTTATCATTGCCAATTCACCTAACCTGTACATCTTTGGACTGTGGGAGGAAACCGGAGCACTCGGAGGAAACACACGCACACACGGGGAGAACGCACAGACTCCGCACAGACAGTGACCCAAGCTGGGAATCGACCTCTCAAACCAGACAGGTGTGGATAGTGGGAGTGAGATCACTCAAACCTGGAGAAAGTGCATCAAGAGAACCAAAGACGTCAGGAGGGCAGGAAAGACAAGTGGCATAACACTTTCAGATGCTAACCCCAATCCTCTGACCTGTCCTGCATTCTCCTGCACAACTCTTCTCAGATCTACACACCTTGCTGCTCCACTCATTCCTCTCTCAGGCACATCTTCGCATCCCCATCCAGCAAAAGTCAAGGGAATGGCACTGAGCCAGAATGCTCGTTTGGAGGGTCGGTGCAGACACGATGGGACAAATAGCCCCCTCATGCGCCGTAACAATTCTGTGATTCTGTGAATTGACTTCACTCCGTCAGTACATTGTCCCAGTGAACTGGCACTCAGTCACCATCACACTTTCTCAATGCCCTTCTTGTCTGTATTTAGCTTGATCCCAGCTTTCCTGGTTCTCTCATGTAGATGATAGTCATGGCCTTTCTTTATATACCCCATAGATCCGAATATAGGCAGCTATGCCAATTGCTCCTAGGCTTTCCATATCTTATCTACTTTCTGTGGAACACATTCCGGCTCATTTTAAGATGCAGGAATTTGTACTGTCTGAAGAGTGTGCCGAGTGTTGTCAAGAGCAAAGATTCCTTGTCAAGTTTCACAATCTAATTGGCATTTCTGGCATCCAACTTGCTGAAAATGATTGGCCATGCCAGTGCTGGCATTTTCTTACAATTTGGTGGGATGTTGTTAGGAAATAACTTAGTGGGGTGCTGGGTTCTGTGCCAGAAGGTCAAATACAGTTCACAGAGCCCGGGAACAAAAGAGAACCAGAAAAATGCTGATCAGTAGCAGAGGGGCGAAGAAGACCCCAACATCCTACGAGAGGAATTAGAGCCAATAAGGATGAGGGAAATTGAAGGAAAGCCAGAGAACTTTCCGAAGGCCATCAGAGGAATCACTGAGGTCAAAGAAAGATCAGATCAGAACCCTCGCAAACTAAAGAAGCTAAAACCAGGCTTAGAGAGTTGAAAGTGGCCAAAAAAGAGCCCATCAAATTTACAAAGAATGAAGGGAAACAACAGTAGTTTTAAGGAATTTATATTTGTATTGTTAAATATTATTAATAAGGTTTAATTGAATGGGTTTAATTCAGGGTTTCTGTGTAAGGAAGGGTAAACTTATAGTTAGATTCTGCGAGACAAATGTGTTTGTATGCGTGGGGGTTTTCTCAGTTCAAACTTTACTTCTACCATGCTTGGAGAGGGTTACGGCATGAATAGTAAACAAACTGGCAGAAGCATAAATTTGTTGCTTCGCAACCAGGGGTACCTTTAGGGTAGGAAGGATTTTGTGATTGAGTTTTAACTGAGTTGAAGATTAAAAAGCCGGGGAGTGAACATCTCTCAGTTCTGCAAGAAACAAAATCTGGACAGGACAAGGAGGGAACAAAAAAACAGATTTCTCAAAGAACCAGATGAAGTCCGGATAACCAGGAAATTGGGACAGAAATAATGGTTGGGATTCTCCGATTGGCAATGCCGAAATTCCATTTGATGATCGGGCGGAGAATCCCTTTTGATGCCGAAATCAGGCCGGCGCTTGTTTTCAGATGCTCCGCCCCCTTCAAAATGGCATCATCGGTGAGTATGCCGCAAGCTGCTGGGATGGCCTCAGGCCCTCCCTCGATGCTCCGCCCCTGATGGGCCGACTTCCTGATGGCATGGATCACTTGTGCTCTGAGTTTTCGTCAACCTCACGTGGGGGGCGGCTGCGGACTGTGTCCAGCGCTGCCACAGTCGGAGGGGGAGGGGTGGGGGAAGCCATCCGGCTGGCCAGACGACTTCGGTGGGTGCTGGGGGGACTGGTGGCAGTTAACGAGGGGGTTATGGGGGACACTATCTGGCAGGCCGGGTTAGTGTGCGGCCGGCGCCACGTTGTACGGCGAGACAACTGCAGGTCGTTGCCATGCACATGGGCGGCCATGGACTCGATAATTATTGGGCCATTTCTGTCGGGATCGCTGGGAGTTTTACATGGCACGGTTCCTAGACCCCACCGGGTGGAGCATCGGTGCGGGGGCGCTGCTGACTTTTTCATTGTAAGAGTAGACACATGCTCCGGACATAGCCTCAAAATCGGAGAATCCAGCACAATGTCTTAGTAAGACTGAAATTAAGGGAACAGAGACCACAAAGTTGAATAATGTACTGTTCAAGAAAATACATGGGAAAAGCAGGCAATGTCCTGCGTTAAAGAGACAACTGCAGTATGCAAATTTAAAGTGGGAAAACAGACTTCAGAGGTCAATCAAAAGTTTGGTGCTCTCCTAATGCAGTCTGGGAATCGATAGTTAAAGCAATTGTGAAGAGGTTTTTGACAGTCAACATAAAATCACCGTGAAGGGGGAGCTGTAAAAGCTGGAAGCAACACCTTGATGGAAGCAGCTGAGGAAAAGCATTGTTTAAATGAAGATTTGAAAGTGTGTCTTTTTGAAAGTGGAATTTGAAATAACTCGTGTGGAAGCCGGAATTCAGTGAGTCAAGGTGGTTCACAGTATAAGAATCATCTGGGGGGATTTTGAGGGGAATTCCACAGAAGTTCACTCGGATTCAGAGAGGAGCGTGTCTGACCAGAGGCAACCTGTATGTTTAAAGGGATTGTATTATTGAGACCATTATGGCCCAAGCTATACTTTGTAACCTGTGTTAATCTTAAAATCTTTGTAGATTTGTGAAGATAGGTGGTGGTAAAAGAATATTGTATCACAATCAAACTTTTCACTTTAATATTTTTTTTCTTGTTGTTAAACTTAATTTGCAGTCCTGTGATTCTGTTCTTCCACATTTTCCAAACAAAATAAAACGTTACGACCTTTTGAGCCAGGGTTCCATTCTGGGATCTTCCCATCCAATTATAACATCAATTGGGATCATAACAGGGTTGACCAGAGGTCGGGTTTGCAGATTTCTTTCAGGATTTAAACAGGGACAGAAAAGTTCCCAAACCACCAAATAGACAGTGAGGCAGATGCCTCACCTGGTCAAAGAGTCACAGGGATATGCAGTAGAAGCTGCCCAACCACATGTGGGCTGTAGTTTCCAAAGGACTTGGGGCCGACTCTGGATAATTCCCGACCCCCAAAGTACCACAAAAGGGGAAATCAATGCCTCTTAAGGAAAATCACACTTGGGAACGTCGCAAGAGAGGTACAAATGCAGCAAACACAGAATTAACCACAGAACCTCCTAAGGATCAGGTTCCAAACTTAAATTCACCAAACCAACAATTCAATTTGGATACAGGGGGTAAAATCCAAACATTTAATATTCCCCACACTATTCCACTAGATTATAAGTGGACCAGAATCTAAATTACCAGAGCCCCACATTGTGGAAGCAGCCATAAAGTGCTTTGCAAACATCATAACAAAGCAGTCAGAATGATTTCCCTATTACAAGCTTCCAAACAGAATCCAGCCTTGTGAAACCTAACCTCCCCATGAGCCAGCATGAAGTCTGAACTTTTGCCAATTCCTAACTGCATTGAGAATCAACTGAAGTGGTTAGCACTTCTGCCTCACAGTGCCAGGGACCCGGGTTTGATTCCGACTTTGGGTGACTGTCTGTGTTGAGTATGTACTTTCTCCCCGTGTCTGTGTGGGTTTCCCCCGGGTGCTCCGGTTTCCTCCCACAGTCCAAAGATGTGCAGGTTAGGTGGATTGGCCATCATCAATTGCCCCTTAGTGTCCAAAGTTTGAGTGGGGTTACGGGGATAGGGCGGGAGGTTGGGCCTCAGTAGGGAGCTCTTTCGAAGGGTCAGTGCAGATTTGATGGGGCGAATGGCCTCCTTCTACACTGTAGGGATCCTATGACTATTCCTGAAACCGTGTGTACCAAAATTTATAAATATTCACCAAATAATGCACAACTGGAGATTTGGTTTGTAAAAAAGAAATCCAACAGAGAAACTGTAACAGTCCTAGATGTGAATGTCTGGGTTTCTTCTCTTGATCAATGGGAATGTGATACACTAAATCTTCAAAGAAACAAACCATCTCATCAAAACACTCTGGATCTATTTGGACCAGATCTTTCTTGCTTCTGATTGTAGGAAGCTTTACATTGGGCGCACTGCATTCAACCCTTAGTAATGCCTCCTTCATTTCGCAGTTACTGAAATCAGTTGCAGCTCTTCACAACTGCTCAACCCCATGATCGCAGGACTATCTATTTCTGTGACACAGAACATACAGTTAATGTCTTTTCCTTTGAATGTCCCTCTGATTTGGGTCATTCCTGCCTGTCAAACCCAGTCATTTACCATCAGCATATGTTGCTTAGTTTCAGAGCATCTTTCTTTGGGTAATGACTCATTCAAGTTTTCAGGAAAGATATTCTGGTATAGTTTGAGTGGGATAGTGTTACTCTGTGTTCAAGCTTTACCTTCAGGTTTGTGGTTGTGGATTTATCTTTCTTCATGATCTGAATGGTTGTGTAAATTTCTTTTCTCTGGGAACTGTTGCATCGAGACATTTCGTTTAGATGCATGGTTTCTATGTGTATTGTGTCCTCTTCAGAGTATAGGTGCTTTGGTTTATATTCTTTCTCATTCTCTCTGTTGCTCTGCCTCTGTTAATTCAATTACCATCCTGCACATCCTTTCCCAGTGATGGGGCTTTCCACAACCCCTGTAGTTGATCCGTATGTGGGATCTTTCTTTCTGTCTGAGAATTTGTGTTGTCAGCCACAACTCTTACATATCTTTCTCTCTGGCCAATGTGCATTTTCTTTTTGCTGTTCCATTGAATCAACCATTACTGCTTCATTGCATCAACCTTTACTGCCTTTCCCTTGACTTAACTGAAGACCAGTCACTTAGTTAGTCAGCATCTTCATCTGGCTACTCCTGGTGTCATCTGCTCTGGCTGTGTCACCAGCCTGTGGCATTTTGAACGAGCCCTTTCCTATTCGGGATTCTTTATACATCAAGGTATATAGGGCCCAAAAGAACTGACCTATCAGCCTATCCTCAGTTTCATTGTAGCCGCTTGCTGGCTACTTTCTCAATCTCATTGAGAAATTGTCAACACTCTCACCAGGTTCTTGCCTTAGGTTCTGAAATTCAGATCTGTGGATTTGATGGTTTCTCTTTGGCTCAAGATGTGTGCTGAACTTCCTTTGTCTGGGTTTTTAGCGTCATACACACTCATGTTGTGTTTGGTCCCGTGTACTTTAAGATGAACTCACCAAACACTTTGATCTGTCCAACCAAGATCCTTTTATTGTGTCTTGCGCAGTTGGATGGCAATCTGATACAGTGCACGTTATCACGGGGGTCTTGCTACTCCTCTGGAACTTACAACTTCTGCTGTTCTGTTTCATGTACGTCTTATGACCCTCTATCTCATGTTCTTCTGGAGAAGGCCGGATGGGCCTCTCTTTATTCACTGGTCCCCAGGTCACATGGCTTTGGTTTTGAGACTGCATGGTGTGTGTGTACCGCCACCTGCTGGTTGGAGGTCTCACATCATCCAACGATAATATGGCCCATAGGCATGTCACCACATTCCCCTTCCTCACAAAAACATCAATACAAATGTCTTTTTACAGGCAACCTTACATATTACATATTATGCAGTGAGCATACAGTGAGCATTTTTTTTTTACAGAAAGTGTCCATTTCTATTCTGTGCAGAGATTAATGTTTCACATTGGTGTCCACTTCTGCAGAGTCTGGCTCACTTGTTGGCTTCTTGCCTGTCTTGTGCTTTGCCCTGCGTCATTGAAAGGCCTTTGTCCAAGACCGCCACATCTGCATCAGTAGTCGCTTTCACTTTTGTTTTCTGCCATGTTGTTGCTTGTTACCTGCAAGTGTTTTTGATATATGATATTGGTTGGCTGGCGGGATATGGTGTTTCTCCCATCCTTTGCTTATTTTTTATTCTTTGGACACGGGGAAATGCTCTCGCCTGTCTCTTGGTTGTCGCTGCCTCTTTCGTGGCGCCAGTCATTGTTGTGTGGTGAGGCATCCGAAGAGGTCTAGGCGTCTCCTCATTCCTGATCAGTGTGAGCACGCCCATTTCTATGGCCTCATCAGCATGCCGTATCCCCTTGGTTTCGAGTGCCGGCATAGAGGATGGAACCATGTTTGGCGGTTATAATGACATGGTCATTAGATCGCCTTCAGACTCAGTGTCAGAGTCGCCTAATAATTCAACCTCCACATCACTGCAATCTGCATCTTCCTCAATGTCCTCCCACTCCTCCTCTTTGTCGACGACTGCTTGGGGGTATGTCATTGGAGCAGTTTCCAGCACTTGCGGTGGGACATCATGTATCTCCGAGGCCAGTTTTTCTAAAATTGGTACGATTTCTTGTACCTCTGGTTCTCTCAACGGCCGATCGTCAGTAGTATCAGCAGCTTACAATCCTGCCTGCGCCATCTCCAAACTCCTGCTCTCCAGAGTCCAGCACGGTTTGGGCATCCCCCGTGATCACCCTGTGATTGTTTGCAGACCACCAGAGGCTTATCTCTGGAGCTTTATCTGTGCTGCTGAAGAAGAGGTGTACAATCAGCTCATAATGTTCATCATCCGTCTCACCTTCATCATCATCGGTAACCTCAAACGGTTGCTCAGCTGAGAAATATATCTGTGCCCATGGAATTTCATACTTTCGAAATAGGCTGTCAATTTCAAAATCAGCCTCTTGTTTGACCGCCATTGCTGGGCTTGAAATTCCACTCTGTGGAACTTGAATGGGTCTGAAAAAGTTGAGAAGTGATTCCTTGGATGTGGTTCTCTTTGCTATTGTTTGATTGCCTCGACCCCTGGGGTTTGGTTTTGTTTGAGTTTCTTGGACTGTTAGATTTTTGCAGTCCTTCCTGTGGAGCTGATGATCCACGGCTCATCCACACACGACTTAAGCGGCTGTGAGTCCACGTGATACACTTTAGTCTTCACCTCATTCATGAAATACTCATTCGACCCAATGCAAACTCCAGAGTGAAGCTCCACTGCTTTTCATTTTCTGTCCATTTAACACTCACATCACATAAATGCTCTAATACAGGTTCATTATCTCCTCGGGGATAGGGTGGAGGTATGGGCTTAGGTAGGGTGCTCTTTCCAAGGGCCAGTGCAGACTCGGTGGGCCGACTGGCCTCCTTCTGCACTGTAAATTTATGATTCTATGATCATGCCATTGAGCCAATGCACGTTCTTCAAGACGGTTAGCCAGAATTGCAGAACGCTTGCCGGCAGCTCCTTCCCTATCCCTAGTTGGTCGTCCTCCACTAAGATTTCTTCTAAATCCTCATCACCGTGCACACGGTAATGCTTTGCAGTGATTTACTGTGTTTAGGTGACCAGCTTTCTCCCAGAAGCTTAAACCGCTCGACTAGATTGAATGATTCACACAATTTTAAACCAATTACTGAGTCCACATCCAAATCCACTATATTAAAAAGTATTGTGTGCTTTACAGCTGCTACTGAGAGCACGACTTCACAAACATCAAAAGTTTCCAGCATTCTGTTGCCGAAGTCTATCAGGATTCCTGGCCGATTCGTAAAGACTCGCTTCACATTTAGCTGCTGCAGAATATGCCAATTTAATAGGTTCGTTGACATTTTAGAGTCAAAATCACACCAAATTAAAGTATCATTGAGCATTATCTTTGATTTGAACAGACGTGAAATTGTTCAGAACCTTCTGGTTGTCTTCATGCTCTGTTCTGATTGTGCTCCCATCTTTGTTTCTGTGAACCACACTGTTTCTCGGCGCGATGAAATCAATGTAAAATCGTTCTTCTCTGTCAATTTCATCTATAGCATGCGCCTTCATGCATGATCTATGGTGAAACGTGCAAAGCATCGCTTTGCAAAGTGCCCAACACGGCCACACCTGGAACAGGCTTTTCCATATGCTGGGCATTGCCGTGGGGATGTCAAGTGCCACATTTTTGGCACAAGATGACAGCGGTGGCTCCTTTCGGCCGTTTAAAATGGCCGCCCGCACTGGGACCACGTTTGTTTATGACATGCGTCACAGTACTAATGATGCTGGCTTCTTCATCCATGCTGGCACCAAAACCTTTTGAGCAGAGTGTGCCTATTCTTTGTGCTGCAAACTCGCTCGCCTGTCAAATCTTCACTGCTTTTTCCAGTACTAAATCTTCCTCCCGCAATAGTATCATCCGAAGCTTATCACCAAGCACACCACATACGATTTGGTTGCGGATTAACGAGGATTATAAGTCACCGAAGTTACACGAGTGGGCCTTCAGCCTTAGATCTGTGACAAAACTATCAAATGATTTGCCAGGTCTCTGGGTACGCATACAAAACATATAGCGCTCAAATGTTTCATTCTTCTTGGGGGAGCAGTGCTTATCAAAGCGCTTCATTACTTCATCGAAGTTCCTCCAATACCCCTCACTTTCAAAGACAAATGAGTTATATAGTTTGAGCTCTTGCGAATCTGCCAATGTTAGCAGCAATGTAATTCGCCTCTCATCAGGCTGGGCCTGCAGGCCCATGACCGCAACATAAAGTTCGAACTGCTGTTCGAACAGCCGCCAGTTCTCACCTACGTTCCCGGATGCTGAAATTGGTAGGGGGCCCTCAGCTCATCCATCTCGAGCTTCAGCATTTTTACACATTGGGTCACCTCAGGTTGCAATTCACCAGATCGGTCTTCAAGCTGAATGCCTAACATTGTCACTGCTGTTGCCAACCTCAGAGTTTCAAAACACCTGGTACCATGTTATGTTTGGTCCTTTGAACTTTAAGGTGAACTCACCAAACATTTTGATGTGTCCAACCAAGATCTTTTTATTGTGTCTAGCGTAGTAGGATGACAATCTGATACAGTGCACATTATCATGGAGTCTTGCTACTCCTCCGGAACTTATAGGTTAGCCTTAACCAATGCTAGCATACTTCAGTTTTGGGTTGTTTTGCTGATGAATGCAGCCAAGGAACAGTGCGTTTGGTGATGGATGCCCACAACAATCATTCATATGAACGAAGCCGGTGTTCTGTCTCCATTATTTTGAACGAGCAGGGGTTTAGTGAACTTATCCCTGTCTGTAATTTTATGGCAGTGGAAAAACAAAATCCAGGAACATGTTTTGCTGTTGTCAGAATTTGCTATTTTGCAAGCCAGAAATTGCTGAAAACATAATCCACTTCAACAGAACCATGTTGACTTGTACTTTAGGTCCATAGATTCTTCGAATGTTACGATAAATGAGTAACAACTTATTTTACTACTGCTTAGAGCGCAGATAACCAATCAGAAGGAGAGAAAAACAAACACATAAAACCCAATGTCATACATATTTTACAAGTATATTAGCAGCCTTGCAATGAAACCTACGCTGAATCATTATTTTTCGGGCTGATATGACTGGTTTAATCTGAGTTTAAATCAGGCGGATAAGGTAGGACTTGGCAGAAATTAGATAATAAATTCAATAGGACTAGATAACTGAAAATGCAAATATTTTTCAGCATATATTATTCATTGACTGTTGATATCCTTCCCATTAATATGACCAGCAATAAGCCTCACTATTAAAAATACAGCCTTTTAAATTAACTGTACCATCAATTTAATCCCTGAATTTATTTGAGTATCGATCAATTTAAGAGTGCCTTATAATTCTAAGAGGAGCACTGTTGATTTAATGTGGATGTCATGCTTTATAATTGAGTTCTACTGACTACTGAACGTATTCATAATCCTTGTGGTTACTAAATTCCCAATTTATTAAGATTGTCAAATCTCCTATTTAATTTTAAATATTCCTATCTGGGTTATGCTTCAATTCACAATCTCTAAAAGCTGGCAACTATTGTTAAGGCTGACACATTTTGTAACAGTAACTTGAAGTACAATTCAATAAGAGAATCAATTACTCTTCGTATTAACTCCTCGTTATCTGTCTACTTTAGGTGTATATGTCCTTTCTTCTGCAATACCTCTCATACCTCCTCAATTGAAAATGTTTAGCATGTCAAATGGTCCAGAGTTCTCCATTGTAACTGCCATAATGTATCAAGGAAAGCTCAGAGAAGGTGAATAGCTTTGATTTAATTGCTTCACACAGTGTTGACTATATAGGATAGACTGTGATGGGCAGAATTTCCATGGTGTTGCCAATCACTGTCGGGTTGCCACGCCGCTCCTTTTTACTTACGTTTTACTTTTTACCAGGTCAGAGCTGGACATTTCTCACCTGATCTTCCATCCTGGGCCTGGTGAGAAATGTGCAGTGCAGCTGCTGCGGACTCCGTCCAATTCAGGGCAGCAGTGTCAGAGGTGCTGACGCCATCACGTTGTACGGCATGAGCTGCTGTAAAGCAGTGTGTTTAAAGGTCCCAGCCACTTTGAGAAGTCAGAGAGAAGGCAAGTATGTAAGGTAAGTGTGTGAGGGGTTGGAAAAGTAGTCAGGGGCGCAGGCATCTGGAAGGTAGCTGGGGACTGTGATGAGTAGTCAGGGGGTAGTGGGGGGCATAGTCAGGGATGTGGGGGTAGTCAGGGGGGGACAATAATGGGAGGGTGCAACAGGAGGGTAGTTGGGGAGAGTATGGATGGTGGGAGAGGGGAGGGGGAGAGAGGAAGAAGTATTGTAGTTGCCCAGGAGTTAGAAGTGGTTTTAATGCATTTAACTTCTCCTTGGTAACTATCTGTTCGGAGAATTGGATCCATCTGAAGTCTCCAGGATTGGATTGTTTCATGTGCAGAGTAATTGCGCATCAGGAATTTAAACTTTCTGGGATATTCCCTCGGCTGTCTTTGTGTGGAGACTTCCAGGGCGTTTCCCAAGACATCTTCTGGGCGGCAGGGTAGCACAATGGTTAGCACGGTTACTTCACAACTCCAGAGTCCTAGGTTCGATTCTCGGCTTGGGTCACTGTCTGTGCGGAGTCTGCATGTTGTCCTCGTGGGTTTCCTCCGGTTGCTCGTTTCCTTCCACAGTCCAAAGATGTGCAGGTCTCATGGATTGGCCATGCTAAATTGCCCTTAGTGTCCAAAAAGGTTAGGTGGGGTCACTAGGTTACTGGGATAGGGTGGAGGTGTGGGCTTAAGTGGGGTGCTCTTTCCAAGGGCGGGTGCAAACTCGATGGCTGAATGTCCTTCTTCTGCACTGTAAATTCTGTGGGGCGCGATTCTCCGCAAATGCGGAGAGTCGTGAAGGCTGCCGTGAAACCGGCCCTGTTTCACGGCAGCCTCCACGCCCCCTCCCGGGACCCAATTCTGCTCCCCGATCGGGGCTAGCAGCGGGGCCCCGTGAACCTCGGCATCGCGGGCTTAGCGAATTTCTCACGCGCCAAAGTTAACGGCGGCTGACGCAAACAATGACGTCAGCCACGCATGCGCGGATTGGACGGCTCCAACCCGCGCATGCACGGATGACGTCATCACGCATATGCGTGAAACCAGCGCATGCGCGGGCTGTTATGCCCCTCAGCCGCCCCGCGGACAGATCCAGCGGGGCAGCGGAGGAACAAAGAGTGCGCGGGGTTCGGACCCGCTGCCCGCGATCGGTGCCCACCGATCGCGGGCCCATGGCACCCTTCGGTGCCATGGTTCCCCAGAACGGCACTTTGCGGCCGTTTTCACGAACGGTGAGAGCAGGTGTGTTGGAGTTCGTGAAAACGGCCGTAAAGGCCTGGGAAATCGGCCCATCGGCTAGGGGAGAATCGCTGCTCGCTGTAAAAAACGGCGAGCAGCGATTCGTGTCGGGGGCGGGCGTGGGGGGGAGAATAGCAGGAGGTCGGGAAAAATGTCGGGAAGGCCCTCCCGCTATTCTCCGACCCGTCGTGGGGGGCGCCCATGATGTCTGGGCTACGATACCACCCCCAGCAGAGTTCGAAAGAAGCACTATCAAGTGTTTTGATAGGGTGGCCTTGGGTGAGGAGCACAGCATGAGTGAGCAAGAGAAGGTGCCAGAGGTAGAGGGAGCTATGCTCAATTTCTCTCAGAGGATCAGAGGAGGCCCGGTGGCAGTGTTGGGGCTGAGAATGATTAAGTCCAGTCAGCTTATTTGTGCCACATTGGCCAAGGACTTTGAGCAGATAAACTCCTCCATTCAGAGACTGGCCAACTACATGGAGAACCAGATGTAAGATTGCATGCTGGATTTCCTGCATTACAACAGTGGAACATAGAACAGTACAGCACAGAACAGGCCCTTCGGCCCTCGATGTTGTGCCGAGCAATGATCACCCTTCTTAAACCCACGTAACCTGTATACCCGTAACCCAACAATCCCCCCATTAACCTTACACTACGGGCAATTTAGCATGCCAATCCACCTAACCCGCACATCTTTGGACTGTGGGAGGAAACCGGAGCACCCGGAGGAAACCCACGCACACACGGGGAGGACGTGCAGACTCCGCACAGACAGTGACCCAGCCGGGAATCGAACCTGGGACCCTGGAGCTGTGAAGCATTGATGCTAACCACCATGCTACCGTGAGACCCTTGAAGTGATGACACTTCAAATGTACTTGATTGGCTTAAAGCGCTTCAAGACATCTGGGCTGGATTCTCCGCAGCCCTGCGACAAAATCGTGTGCGGCGCGGGGTGCAGAATCCACTTTCACGTCAAAATCGGGCCAAGCACCGGTCCAGCGATTCTCCAGGACCTGAAAACCGGTGTGATCGCGGAATACGCTGCGCGGCTGGGGGCCCATTGACTGAGGCCTGCCCTGTGATCCTCCGCTCCCGACCGGCCGAGTTCCCGATGGCATGGAACTAACCTGGTATTGCCGGTCGGGATGCTGCCATGGCGAGGGGGCGGATCCTGGTGCAGCCTTAAAGGCGGCCGGGAGTTAGGTCCGCGGGGTTAGATGATCGGGCATGCGGCCGATCGGAGGGGTCTCATTTTTTGCATCTGGCTCCGCGGTCCAAGTCCGCGATGGAGCTCGGCACGACTGCTGGAGGCTGCCGCTGTGCGCATGTGCGGACTCCAAACCGGAAGCTAAAGCTCCGAATTTACGCCGGGTCCCTGCTAACCCCCTGCAGGGCATTGAATTAGTTCATCTTTTTTACAGGAATCTCTGGTGTAAAACTCCAGCGTTTTTATGCCGATGTAGGGACATAGACCCATTTTGGGAGAATCTAGCCCCTGTTAGTCGCATTCATGTAAGCAGGATACATGCCACATTATGTAGCCTGGGCCAATCAGTGGTACTGATGGCACAGAGATGTCCAGAGAGAATACTAGTTGCTTCCAAATGGTGCTCCCCTGCACCATCCAGAGTGCCAGCTAAGGTTGGGGTATCATCATCATCTTTGGCCTCCTTGGCACCTCTGGCAAAGAGAAGATCTGTGTAACAGAGCCAGATGATTCTGGTGCTATCTGTTCAAGCATACTCCTTGTACCCTATAATCTATCTACAGACTTGGAGTGAAGATATGAAGCAGCATGGACTGGTGGAGGATGAAGGAGTCATGAGGACAGCGAGATCATACAGGGACAAAGCTCTTACTGTGGTTTCAAACCAGCTGAGTGTTTGCCTATCCTGTTGGTGACAATCATTCGCCTGTCATTGGATGCCTTGATAGCGACCTGGTGCAATCGATGACAGTGGCTTTGATAGGAACTGGCAGGGCATGGTGCCCAATACTGCAAGGTGTGATGCCTTCTGCAATGAATGCACAGATGTAAGTCACCATCTGGCTGCAGAGTTCCAGCCTTCTGTGGCACTGGTACTTGGTCATCTTCAAATAGCTCTGCATTCAGTGGCAGATGCTATACTGAGGGTATGGTCTCTGTGTCCTTCCTGCTCCTTGCACCCCTCTTCTGTCCTCCTGACACTGGGTCTTTGCCCTTCCTACAGAAGATATTGCTCCGCATTGTCACTGGGCACAATATCTGAGAGACATATTTTCCATTGAAGATTACAGCTTTCCTTGTGCTCAGGTAAATGTTCTGGCATCTCCCCCCCCCCCCCCCCCCCCCCCCCCCCCTGTCCCCCCTCATCTGTAGTGCCAGGGGTTTCAGGTAGTGACTGTTGCATTGCCCAAGTGCATATTATCCATTCTCTCCACCACCTATGCTGAGCTGTTAGCTCATATCACTTAGTGGCCAGGTCCACCTCTGCACCATTCACCCTCTCATGAGCTGCACCTAATTTATTGTTGCGGCCATAGCTAGCACCCCAGTGTGTGTCTGCTTCCATTCAGCTGGCCTGCCTCAGATGGTGTGTGCAGCACATGTGCCCATGTCAATGACAGAATATGCCCCTGAATGAGCTCTCAATGCGTTATTTAACAAAGTTAATTGGCCTTCATATTTTGTGGGCAGACTTGTGTCTGGCTAAGCCTTCATGTAAAACTGTCCCGCACCCACCTACCCCCTTTCCAACCCCTGTGGACCCAAAAATACCCATGCGCATCAACAGTTTCAGGGTCATTACAACAGCAAATCCGGCCATTGGCCCTGTGAAAGAGAGGGTCGTGAAATAGAGATAATAAAAACAGAATTTATTCACACCTCAACTTTGTGTTCTGCTGGTGTCAAATACAACATTAAGGAAATGATTATGTAGATACATCCAACAATAAAATTCATTGATTAAAAAGCAGATTGTAAGGTTTCCAAGCAATTCCTGAGCTATGAAGCAGACTCAAAACAATTACTGTAACAGTCATTTTAAATGTAGTGTGCCATGAAGAGTTTGGAACAGAAGGCATCTTTTATAGACTTCATTAAACAATTTCTGTTTGCCACATTTAACAGCAAAACCTATTCTTCCATCCTTTTATTAGATAACCCTTTTAAAATTGCACATGTCAGAACTGAATTTTGATGAGGGGTATTTTGAAGGCTCAGCCATTTTATATTTCTGCTTTATTTTTCTCAGAGAATTGCCACAGATTACAGTGGATTACAAATGCTCGACTGATTCGCAAATCACATTTTTACAGTGTAATAGTGGTATGATCCATGGTACTTGACGTGTTGGATAGTGTAGGCTTGCGAGGTGAACCACCAACACTGAGGAAGGTTCAACTCTATTTTATTAACTAACTATTAACTAATCGACTTACGAGAACTGCGGGTTTAAACGATGCTAGTTTAAACTAGAGACCTAAGCCTTGTCCGAACCAGTTGATTCTCTCAGCACGTGGTGTGAGTCTGTGCTGGACTTGATGAGTTCTTGTTCTACTGAGAGGCAGCACCCAGAATGAGCGGGAACCGTGGTGCCCTCTGCCTTTATAGTGTGTGTATTCTAACTGGTGATTGGCTGCGGTGTTTGTGCATGTTGATTGGTCCCAGTGTATGTCCATCAGTATGTGTCTGCACCATGATATACTGGTGTATATTATGACAGTACTCTAAACCATTTCACCTGAAGACCAAGGCTGGAATTTTCTAGATATTCCTGCCGGTTCCTCTGATGGTGAAACCATTCCATACAATGGGGAGCCCCGTTGACAGTGGCGGAACTGAAAGATCCTGGATTCGGCTAATGGCGGAACGCCTTCACTACTATCAGGCCGTAGGGCCTGTGCGGGAAATCCGTGAACCTGCAAGTCCCTAGTCAAGAATCCGCACACAGAACAGGGCGGTGCCACACCACCTGGGAGCAGTTAGGCCCATCCAGGCCCAGTCGCTCCAGAAGACAACTGCAAAAGGGGACCCAGGTCACGGGGCCAGAATCACAGCAGGCCTCATCTGGGGATCCACCTAGGTGTAGTGTTAGGAGCCATAAGGCCAGAAAAGTAGACACCAGTTAAATTGGCCCAACTGCATGGCACAGCGTAGCGATAGGGGTTGGGCACAAATGTGGATATATGTTTTTAAGATGTTACAACTGCCTCGGTGCTCTGTCAGAAGGGTGTGAGGGGTGGGTTGGCCTGGGTTGACTGCAGAGGGGGCTCGGTGGGATGGGGGGGTTGGAATGGGCAGATGTTGGGGGTGGGCTTGGCCCAAGGACCACAGTTCAGCTAGGACTCACCTCTCCGGTTCTCGCTCCCACCCTGCCCTGCCACCCCACTCCACTGTCCAACATCCGCCACCACAAGGATTCGATTGACCGTGTGATTGAATGGGCAGCTTGCAGGCAGGGATCACCCAGGTGGACGGTGGGAAGAGCGACCACAGGCAGGAGTCAGACATTGTGACACAAATCGGAGCACCAGAGTGCATCGCAGAGTGGATTGTCATCATCTTCCATCCCATGGACCGTACCCACTGTTTCTGGCAGGCCTGGGCCCGTACCCTGTAGTGTGGCCGTAAGGCAATACGGAGGGGTTGATGAGGCGGGGCAGGGATGGTGAATGTAGGCATGGCCTTGGGGGGGGGGCTGTTTGTGGAGGTAGGATGTGGTGTCCGTACCATTGGACTGGCCCCCCCCGGTCGGTGAACCTGGACGCAAACAGAGAGTCCCGTGCGCCTTGCCCCGAGAACACGCATTGTGCGGTCTCCTATGGGTGCCCGGGCCCCATGTCCTGCCCATCCTCACACCGCATCCTCCTCGCCAGACAAGAACTGGTGTTCATCCTCCTCCAGTACATTGCCCCTCGGCTCACGATATTGTGGAAGATGCAGCAGGCCACCATGATGTGGGCCACCCTTCCAGCGCTATACTGGAGGGCCTCTCCAGAGCAGTCCTGAACCGCATCTTCAGGATGCCGAAGTACTGCTCAATCATGCCTCTGGTTGCGGTATGGCTTTCGTTATAGCATGTCTCTGCGTCGGTCTGTGGCCTCTGGATAGGCATCATCGGTCACGACTGCAACGGATAACTCCTGTCACCCAAGAGCCAACCCCCCAGCCGCGAGTGCACCTCGAAGAGGCCACGAACCGTCGAGTGTGTTAGGATTAATGAGTCATGCACATTGCCCAGGCATCGAGCACAGACATCCGTGATGCACATCTGATGGTTACACACCAGCGGACGTCGAGTGGAACTCCTTTCAGTTTGTAAACATCAGCCTATCATCTACAGGTGATTGTAGGGCGACATGCATCTCGTCGATCACCCCTGGACCCAGGGCAGCTCGGCGATGGCAGTGTGGTGATATGAGTGGGAGCACTGCCATTGGTGCAGGGCATTGGTTTCCATTGGCTCTGGCTGGTCATGTGCCTCTCGTCTAATTGGCTGGGACTAGTCATGTGACTGCTCACCAATTGGCCGAGAGGCAAGTAGACCCCGCCTCAGAGGCGGTGTATAAGTACCCAGGTTTCCCGGCGGTCGGCCTTTCTCTGTGGTCGATCACCGGGCTAACAACTAGCTGATTAAAGCCACAGTTTGGATCTTCATCGTGTCTCGCGTCCAATTGGTGGTTCATCAATTTAATAAGCTAGAATTTTGAAATGGAGCTACGCATCAAGCCTGACTGCCTCCGCACCAGCCTCAAATGCGCCTGCAATCTTTAAACATTGGCAGGCGTGTTTCAACAGTTACCTGACAACTGCAGCCAGCAAACCCTCCAAGGAGCAGAAACTCCACAGCCTCCACTCGTGCGTGGGCACGGCGGTATATTCAATGATTGAGGACGAAAGTGATTATGACGCGGCCATGGATATCCTGAAAGGACACTTTCTCCGGCCGGTCAACGAAGTATACGCACGGCATCTCCTGACGACTAGACAGCAGTTCCCTGGTGAGTCACTTGACGAATTCTACCAGGCCCTCACAGCTTTAGGGAGAATGTGCGTCTGTCCCCAAGTTTCTGCGACTGAGCACATGGAACTTTTAATTAGAGACGCTTATGTTGCCGGCATGCAATCCTCCTCTATCCGCCAACGATTGCTGGAGAAGAACGCCCTCAGCCTAGCTGAGGCACGGACCCTTGCAACCTCCCTGGAGGTCGCCGACCTGAACGCCCGCGCATACGCCCCCGGCCGCGCAGCAACCTCCTGGACCTCGTGGCACGCGCCACACCCGTCCTCCGCTGACCCCGACCCCCCCCAGGCCTGTGCTGCGGGACGCTCCGACAAGCTGTCGGGGCCCCGCTGCTATTTTTGTCGCCTCTCTAAACACCCCCGCCAGCGCTGCCCGGCCCGCTCCGCTCTATGTAAGAGCTGCGGGAAGAAGGGCCATTACATGGTGGTCTGCTAGACCAAGCCGGTCGCTGCTGTTCCGCGCAGAGACCGCAGATCCCCGCACCCCGGGCCCCCCTAGGGCCCAGCGCCGCGCACCGACCTCTCCGGCCCGCCTCCCGGCCCCCGCAAAAGGCCCACGGTCCTCCCAACCCCCTCTCCCGGCTGCCCCGACCGGCCCGCAGACGCCACTGACACTGCCCCCAGCTGCCACGAGGTTCCCACGGGCACCGCCATCTTGGGTCCCGGACGCCACGTGTGGGTCATGGGCGCCGCCATCTTGGGGCCTCGGCTCCACGTGCGGGTCCTGGACGCCGCCATCTTGGGACCGCGATTCCACGTGTGGGTCCTGGGCGCCGCCACCTTGGGCCAACACGGAAGGCCCTGCCAGCAATTACTCTGCCACCGAGGATGGCCTGGCACTCTCTCCACAACTTGCTTCCATCACACTCGACCAGTTGCGACCACGCTCGCTCGCCAAGACTACGACAACGATCCAGCTCAATGGACACAAGACGAAATGCCTACTGGACTCCGGGAGCATGGAAGGTTTCGTCCACCCCGACTCGGTAAGACGCTGCGCGCTCCCCATCCACCCAGTTAAGCATAAAATTGAATTGGCCTCGGGTTCGCACTCCGTCCAAATCACCGGGTGCTGCATAGCGGACCTCAGGGTCCAGGGGAGGGTTTTCAAAAACTTCAAACTCCTCATTCTCCCCCGTCTATGCCCTCCGGCACTCTTGGGCCTGGATTTCCAGTGCAACCTGCAGAGCTTAACCTTCCAATTCGGCGGCCCTATTCCCCCCCTTACTGTCTGCAGCCTTGCGTCCCTCAAAGTGGGCCCCCCTTCCTTGTTTGCTAATCTCACCCCAGATTGTAAACCTGTCACCACTCGGAGCAGACGATACAGTGCCCAGGACCGGACCTTCATCGGGTCCGAGGTCCAGAGGCTCCTTAAGGAAGGAGTTATCGAGGTCAGCAACAGTCCCTGGCGAGCCCAAGTGCTGGTAGTTCGGACTGGGGAGAAAAACCGGATGGTCATTGATTACAGTCAGACCATCAACAGGTTTACGCAGCTGGACGCGTACCCTCTCCCCCGTATTTCCGACCTGGTTAACAGGATCGCGAAATACAAAGTCTTTTCCACGGTGGATCTTACGTTCCGCCCACCACGAGCTTCCCATCCGCGCGACTGACCGCAAGTACAGCGCGTTTCAGGCAGATAGGCGCCTCTACCACTTCCTCAGGGTTCCATTCGGTGTCACAAATGGGGTCTCGGTCTTCCAACGGGAGATGGACTGAATGGTCGACAAGCACGGTTTACGTGCCACCTTCCCGTACCTCGATAACGTCACCATCTGCGGCCACGACCAGCAGGACCATGACATCAACCTTCAAGTATTCCTCCGAACCGCGAAACTCCTTAATTTAGCCTACAATAAGGATAAGTGCGTGTTTAGCACCGACCGTCTAGCCATCCTCGGCTACGTAGTGCGTAACGGAGCGATAGGCCCCGACCCCGAACGCATGCGTCCCCTGATGGAACTCCCTCTCCCCAACTCCCTCAAAGCCCTCAAACGCTGCCTGGGCTTCTTCTCCTATTAAGCCCTGAGGGTCCCCAACTACGCCGACAAAGAACGCCCCCTCATCCAGTCCACCTCCTTTCCCCTGTCGATGGAGGCCCGCCAGGCCTTTAGCCGCATCAAAGCGGATATCGCAAAGGCCACGATGCGCGCTATCGATGAGTCCCTCCCATTCCAGGTCGAGAGCGACGCGTCTGACGTAGCTCTGGCGGCCACCCTGAACCAAGCGGGCAGACCCGTGGCCTTCTTCTCACGAACCCTCTACGCTTCCGAAATCCGCCACTCCTCGGTAGAAAAGGAGGCACAGGCCATAGTCGAAGCTGTGCGATATTGGAGGCACTATCTGGCCGGCAGGAGGTTTACCCTCCTCACAGACCAATGGTCAGTAGCTTTCATGTTCGATAATGCACAGAGGGGCAAGATCAAGAACGACAAGATCTTGCGGTGGCGGATCGAGTTGTCCATGTACAACTACGATATCTTGTATCGTCCTGGTAAGCTCAACGAGCCTCCCGATGTCCTATCCCACGGTACCTGCGCCAGCGCGCAGACTGACCGCCTCCACTCCCTCCACACGGACCTCTGCCATCCAGGGGTCACCCGTTTTTACCACTTTATTAAGACCCGCAACCTGCCCTACTCCGTTGAGGAAGTCAGGACCGTCACCAGGGACTGCCAGTGCAAACCGCACTTCTACCGCCCCGAACGAGCGCATCTGATCAAGGCATCCCGCCCCTCTGAACGTCTCAGTATAGACTTCAAGGGTCCCCTCCCCTTCAACAACCGTAACACATATTTCTTGAGTGTTATTGACGAATACTCCCGCTTCCCTTTCGCCATTCCCTGTCCCGACATGACCACAACAACCGTCATAAAGGCCCTCCTATCCATCTTCTCCCTGTTCGGTTACCCCGGGTACATCCACAGCGACTGGGGGTCCTCTTTTATGAGTGACGAACTGCGTCAATTCCTGCTCAGCAGGGGCATAGCCTCTAGCAGGACGACCAGTTATAACCCCCGGGGTAACGGTCAGGTTGAGTGGGAGAATGGCACCATTTGGAAGACCATCCTGCTAGCCCTACGGTCTAGAGATCTCCCTATTCCCCGTTGGCAAGAAGTCATTCCCGACGCCCTGCATTCAATCCGGTCTCTCCTCTGTACTACCACTAATCAAACACCTCATGAACGTCTTCTTGTTTTCCCCAGGAAGTCATCCTCAGGATCCCTTCTCCCGACCTTGCTGGCCACTCCCGGGCCCATCTTGCTCCGGAAGCATGTGCGGGTGCACAAGTCCGACCCGTTAGTTGAGCGAGTCCAGTTACTCCACGCCAACCCGCAATGTGCGTACGTGGAGTATCCCGACGGTCGGCAGGATACGGTCTCGCTCCGGGACCTGGCACCCGCCGGCGTGTGGCTTACTCCTCTTCCATCAACACCTCCCCCCCAACCCCAATTCCCCCCAGAGCCCCCCGCGCCCCCACTACCCAGCGCACATGCCCCCTCTTCCCCAATTACAGCGTCTCCACCACCGGCCCGGGGTACGGAGACACATCTACGACCGACGCTCCCGGAGGCAAGGACGACCATCGGCCCGACGTCACCGGCTTCACTGCGACGGTCCACCAGAACACCACGGGCACTCGACAGGCTGATCGTGTCCATCTGATGCAACCATGGGACTTTATTGGACTCTATTGTAATTTTTTTTGCATCCTAATGTAGTATGTAGTATATTGTTTATTTTGCCACGAGCCAGTGGGCAGCCCACATCTTCTCGATTATCTCTACTCATACCACCAGTCCTCGGACCCCCCCCTCTCTCTCTTCCCCTCACACGCCCCCGCCTTCTTTCTCCACAAGGGGTGAATGTGGTGATATGAGTGGGAGCACTGCCATTGGTGCAGAGCATTGGTTTCCCATTGGCTCTGGCTGGTCATGTGCCTCTCGTCTGATTGGCTGGGACTAGTCATGTGAGTGCTCACCAATTGGTCGAGAGGCAAGTAGACCCCGCCTCCGAGGCGGGGTATAAGTACCCAGGTTTCCCGGCGGTCGGCCTTTCTCTGTAGTCGACCACCGGGCTAACAACTAGCTGATTAAAGCCACAGTTTGGATCTTCATCGTGTCTCGCATCCAATTGATGGTTCATCAGGCAGCTCGGTTAAAATTGATGTAATGTGCTGACAGGTCATTTAGGGCCTCCGAGATGGCACAGATGCACATCTGCACCGAGCTCTGTGCGATTCCGGACTGGTCTCCACCCAGTGCCTGGAAGGACCCCATGGTGTAAAGGTTCACGGCAACCGTCACCTTGACGGCACCAGGAGCGGATGTCCTCGTCTGTTCCCCAGGGGACCAGGTGCACCGTGATCTTTCAGATTGACCCCCTGCTCAGCCGGAATCATCGACAGCATGCTCAGTCCGGCAGGTGCTCAAATGGCAGGCGCTGGTGGTACACGCGGGGCCTCATGCGGCGCCTCCTTTGTGCCTCCTTCTCCTCCTCCTCGGTCTGTTAGCCAGCCGGCACTTCGTCCTCAGTGGCTGTCTCCTATTCCTCTGGGGCAGGCTCCGCTGCTGCAACTTCCTCCTCCTCGAGCAACTCCAGCTCGTACAGCCGCAGAGTATCTCCTAGGGCTGCAGCGACTAGGAAGAAGGCCACATTGTTGGATGAATTCCAATATCCATTGTCTGCTGGGGGTGAAAGACCAACATGTTAGCATGGTTCTTACCCCTGTGCCGAACCAGGTCCAACAGTTTACATGGTGGCCACGGTTGGCACTGCGGCTCTACCCCAGCATGTTTCCACCCCCCCCCCCCCCCCCCCCATCCCCGCACCTCTCGCACCGTGGGAGCCTCTGGCCTTGTGATCCGTACCTGTTGCCAGAGGTACTGTCGGCTGGTGCTGCCCTTGCCAACGGTATACTCAGCGGCCCCCATCCGGCATCCCCAATAGGGGCTCCTGTGGACATTGTACTCGGGCAGGCCGCATGATGCCGCTCTGGCGGTTGGCAGCCAGTTGGGGGGGGGGGGGGGGGTAATATGGTGGAGCTTGTGGTGAGGGTGTGGGCAATGGAGAGTGGAGGCTGGGTTATGAGGGTGGTGGGTTGGAGGGTGGCGGCTGGGGTGGTGGGTTAGGGAACCCCTATGGTAGGTGTCACTCTACAGGGGCAACTTGGCAGCCCTTTAGGCCACAGGAATGGTGGTCTGTGCCTGGACACCACCTCAGTCCTGTGGGAGGGTCACCCTGGTGGCCCCAAGACATACCATCTACAAGAAGGACTGCAACAACTCACCAAAGCTCCTTCGGTGTCACCTTCCAAACATATGATCGTTGTATTCCTATCTTTGCACAATACAAACTTCACAGGGCTGGGAAACTAAACATAGGCTTGGTTTATTTGAAGATGGAGCACAGGATTGCTCAACAAACAGATATAATGCAAAGATTCAACAACCGTCATGAACAGTGACATCAAACTACAACTGCCTCACACCACATACTGCTAGCTAACCTGAAAACTCTGAACAATGTTTGTTGGTTACGTGGTGTACATCCTGGTTACCTACTCACTAGTATATTCTCCATAGCGACCTGTACCTCCTCCTTTTAGACAAGGGCAGCAAGTACATGGGAACACCATTTCTTGCACATTCTCCTGCTTCTTGGGAACCATATTCCCATTCTTCATTGTCACTTGGTCAAAACTTCCTCCTGAATGGCACTGTGGCTGTAGCTACACCACGGGAACTGCAATGGTTCAAGAATACTCACAAACATCTCCTCAGGGGCTGGATTCACTGTTTTTGAGACTAAGTGCGGAGGAACTGTGGCATTGTATGTCAAAAAAATAAGGGCAGCACGGTAGCACAGTGGTTAGCACAGTTACTTCACAGCGCCAGGGTCCCAGTTCGATTCCCGGCTTGGGTCACTGTCACTGCACTTTCTCCCCGTGTCTGCGTGCGATTTCTCCGGGAGCTCCGGTTTCCTCCCACAGTCCAAAGATGTGCAGGTTAGGTGGATTGGCCATGATAAATTGCCCTTGGTGTCCAAAAAAGGTTAAGCTGGGTTATGGGGATAGAGTGGAGGTGCGGGACTTAAGTGGACTGCTCTTTTCAAGGGCTGGTGCAGATCTGATGGGCCGAATGGCCTCCTTCTGCGCTGGAAATTCTATGTTATAATTAGGGATGGCCTTGCCGGCCATGCTCATATATCAAGGACAAATAATAAAAATGAATAGGAAAGATGTAATTAAGAAGGATTTAATTAAACACTTTAGTGAAGTAGAATAGAAGGACATGTTGACGGGTTAGATGAGGAAGGTGGAAGAAGGCCCATATGGAGCATAAACACCAGCATGAATCTATTAAGCACAATTGTCTGCTTCTGTGCTGTAAAAACTTTGTGATACAAAATAATGTATGATCTTGCTTCTGGCATCAATCAGCTTTATAGCAGTCCTAAAAGCTTTTCAGTAACAGCGTGTTAATAAAGAATTTTTGTTCTCAATCAAAATTCTGAGCCCGTAAGGATGAAAGTTAATATTAATAATTGAGTACAGATAGAAAATGTATTTTAGTTTAAGCCTTGTAAAAGCTATTTTCACAAAGTCATAGAGCTTGTATTAAACTTGTTCTGTTATACCTTGAAACTGTGCAGCAAGGGTAGGAGCAGAGATAATTCCACTTTAAAACAAATGGGCCATGAAAACTTCTCTCGAGAAGTGGCAATGCTGCTGGTAATGCGCCAAGGCCCAACCCAAGGATTGCCAACGGATTCCTGGACACAGATGAATAGAGCGAGATGGGGAAGAGCTGCTGGAAAGGTGACCAAGGAGCTGGACACCATGGTAGGGGGTAAATTTAAAGTTGTTTCCCGTTCCTAAAGCCAGGTCTCATGATATTCCCAGCACATCCCCCACCATGCCCGCTCTGGCCAGCTTCATTAAATTCCACTCATTCAGTATCAATGAATTATGTTACTGTAGGGTATAAGTGCTCATCTGAGCGTTCACAGTTTTCACTGCAATTTCAATGAGCTACAATTAGTGAATGGTGGAATCAAAGTTCCTATCACCTCCTATTCCCCCTTATAAATACTTTTCTCAAGTTTGGTTTCTTGCCTTCCTCAGCTTAGTTTTGTCGCCTCCTAGTTCTTGGTGCTCACACAATTGGTGCTGGTGCAAAACCCCAAGCAAAGATATTTGTGGTGATTTTCAGCCTCCGACCTCCACCGGAGAGGATGGCGAAGCGGGCGGAAAATCCAGAGAAACTTAAGAAATATGATTCTCTCCAGAGAGATTGCGGGCTGGATTCACCGATTTTGAGACCAAGTGCAGACGAACTGTGGCATTTTATGTCAAAAAAATCGGCGCCGACCCCTCACCGATCCTGAGACTGGCGAGGGGCTAGCAGCCGGGCAGAGTAAAACTCCCGGCTCCCACAATATAAACGGCCGGAGAATGGGTGGGTTCACGCCGTGCACGGTGACGACCTGCAGCTGTCGTGCCGTACAACATGGCACCGGCTGTGCGCGGATCTGACCTGCCAGATAGTGCCCCCCAGGCCACCCCCTTGCCACCCCCCACCAGCCCCCACAGCCATCACAGAAGCCCCCCCCCCCCGTCAGCAGCAATGGCTTCCACCTGACTGTGGTGGCACTGGACATAGTCTGCAGCCTCCATCAAAGGTTCCCGATCGCTGAGACCACATGTCAATCGCGCAGTCGGGAACTTGGCCCATTGGGGGTCCAGTACTTTCCTGGGGCGGAGAAACTACGACATCTTCTTCGCAGCCTCCAACACATCATCAGCGAGGATGGACATCTTGCCAAGGTCATCCCCACACCCCCACTACTGGCCTTCAAACAACCGCGCAACCTCAAACAAACCATTGTTTGCAGCAAATTACCCAGCCTTCAGAACAGCAACCACAACACCACAAAACCCTGCCAGGGTAATCTCTGCAAGACATGCCAGATCATCGACATGGACACCACCATTACACGTGGAAACACCACCCACCAGGTACGCGGCGCATACTCGTGCGACTCGACCAATGTAGTCTACTTCATACGCTGCAGGAAAGGATGTCCCGAAGCGTGGTACATTGGCGAGACCATGCAGACACTGCGACAACGAATAAACGGGCATCGTGCGACTATCAACAGGCAGGACTGTTCCCTTCCAGTTGGGGAACACTTCAGCAGTCAAGGACATTCAGCCTCTGATCTCCGGGTCAGCATTCTACAAGGAGGCCTTCAGGAGACGCGACAACGCAAAATTGCTGAGCAAAAACTTATAGCTAAGTTCCGCACGCATGAATGCGGACTCAACCGGGATCTGGGATTCATGTCGCATTACATTCGGCCCCCACCAACAAGCCTGGACTTGCAGAGG
This sequence comes from Scyliorhinus canicula, assembly GCF_902713615.1. Lineage (NCBI taxonomy): Eukaryota > Metazoa > Chordata > Chondrichthyes > Carcharhiniformes > Scyliorhinidae > Scyliorhinus > Scyliorhinus canicula. The sequence continues at coordinate 58,488,380 of NC_052162.1, read as the reverse complement.
CCTACCGACTGAACTGGCTTGGGACAATTCACACCTCTTTAACCTGGAGTTACCTCTCTCTCTGCATCTTTGATGATTTGATTGCCTGCAGGTGCTCGCATTCCGGGGCATCTCTGACTGTGTCTATATAAACATTTCTGGAACAAGCCTTTCCATTCACCTGAAGAAGGAGCCGTGCTCCGAAAGCTCGTGTTTGAAACAAACCTGTTGGACTTTAACCTGGTGTTGTAAGACTTCTTACATTGGGGGTGGAGCATCGGGAGAGGGCCTTCAGGTGGCGCACTAACGCTGTCCGAACGGCGTGCGGTGCGTGATGCACAATACCGGAAGCAGTTCCAAGGGGTAGCCCGAGTGAGAGCCCTTGTGGGGGTTACATTTATGGTTGCGGGGGAGGGGGAAAAGCGGGCATTGAGGGGGGGGGGAAATCTTGACAAAACCTATGTAGTGGTGGAGGGGGGAATGCCGGCGAAGAAACCTGGCGGGGTGCGGGGAAATGCCGATGATAATTGTTGGGTTGGGGAGGAGGAATGCTGACAAAACCTACGCGGTAGTGGGGCGGGGGGGGGGGGGGGGGGGGTGGTGGAGATTTTTGAGGGACGTGGGGAAATGGGGTTGGGGAGAAATGGCAATAATGTCTACGCAGTGGTGGAGTGGGGGGGGAAATGCCAGCGATGATTGTTGGTGTTGGGGGAGGGGTGGGCGAAGGAATGCCGACGATACCTCCACAATGGTGGGGCGGAAGGGAAAGGCCAGAGGTTATTGTCAGGGGGTCGTGGGGAAATGCTGGTGATACTTATGCTGGTGGTGGGGTGTGGGGTGGAATGCTGGCGATGATTGTCAGCGGGTGGGAGGAAATGCCGGCGGTGATTATCTGGGTGGGGGAGGGGGATGTCGGCGATGATTGTTGGGGAGGGGGGGAATGTCAACGATATTTACACAGTGATGGGGTGAAGGGGAATCGCCGGTGATGATTGTCAGTGCGACGTGGGGAAATGCTGCCGATACTTATGTCGGTGGTGGGTGAATATGGGCGATGATTGTCATGGTGGGGGGGGGGGGGGGGGGGGGGGGAGAGCCCCCAAAACTTCTATGCTGGGGCTGGAAGTAGTTAAGTTTCATTACTGATCTTTGTGGAGCCCGTTGTCGGCTTTATGAGGCCCCGCCCCACCAGAGTTTAGGCGTAAACCACACCCACTCATTGATTTTCTTCAAAGAGGTTCTTGGTTTGGGGAAGAAAACTGGGGGTTGGATTCTCCGTTTTTGGGACTATGTCCCCACGTCAGCGTCAAAACTGTGGAGTTTCACGCCCAAAAAACTGGCGTGAAAGGACCACAAATTCCTAGCCCTGCAGGGGGCTTGCAGGGACCCAGCGTAGATCAGCAGCTTTTAGTGCAGATACGGGCCCCTGCACTTCCGGCTCAGAGGCTGTGCACGCGCACAGCGGTGGTTCCAGCGGCCGCGGCATGCTCCATGGCGGACTCGGATCGCGGAGCTGGACCATAAAAATAAACCCCCCCCCCCCCCCCCCCCCAATCAGCCGCCACCTGACCCTGTCCCCCCGCACAAACATTTCCGGGCCGCCTATGTGCACCCCCCCCCCCCCCCCCGCCCTCCGATCGGCTCTCCCTCGACTAAGGCGGCCGCGAAGTGAGTCCGCAGCCGCCATGCAAGTATCTCGACCGGCTGGACCACATTAGATCCACGCCGTCGGGACGTTGGCCGGCGGGGGTGGAGCAGGCCTCTGGCAATGGCCCCAAGTAGGTCCAAGGTGGCACGGCGTACTCCCCTAGTACCCCGCTTTTCGGGGCCCGCAGAGTCAGGGAACCAGCACCGGTCCCGTTTCTGTGCAGGAACATGGATTCTCCACCCCCGTGCCGGCCATGATTTCAGCGTCGGGGCGCGGAGAATCCAGCCCTTCTGAGCTACTGGAGAGTTACACACTAATTTTGAGTCCATGCCTGACATTTTGCCATTCAATCTAATTCAATCTTTAAAATCTAAATGCACTAACATTTCCAGATGTTACATGATTAAACCAGCAGGAATACCTGCAACAAGATTTGGCAGCCCTTATTGCACATGTTATTGAAGCACAGTTTTTATGTGGAGCCTTTAAAATGAACAAAGGCACATCACAGGAGGGTAATCAGACAGAAACTGACACCATACCAATGTGACTACATTGGGACAAACAACCAAAAGGTTGGTTAAAGAGATTGCTTTCAAAGAGTGTTGTTATGGTCTGGAGGAAATTCAAACTCCAGTAGAACTTCCTTAGCTAGGTTCACAACAGTCTTGATGGTCCAGTTTTCCCAGACTCATTTATCTGACTTCTTTAATAAATCTCATTAAACAGTCTGGTCAGCTCTGGCAAAACTGAATTATTTAATTCACAATCTCTGCTCTGACCATGGCAGAATTCTCCGACCCCCCTACCGGGTCGGAGAATCGCCGGGGAGGGGGCGGCGTGACTCCCGCCCCGCCGCTCCGACGTCGGCAGCTGAATTATCCGGCGCTGATTTTCAAGCGGGGATCACGCCCACCGGTCGGGGGCCATTGGCAGTGGCCCCCCCCCAGCAATTCTCCAGGCCCCGATGGGCCGAGCAGCCACCCGTTTTCGGCCAGACCCGCCGGCATATAATGGACATGGTCCATCCCGGCGGGACCTGGCTTGGAGGGGAGGGCAGCTACCGGGGTTCTCGGGGGCGGGGAGGGGCTCCCACAGTGGCCTGGCCCACAATCGGGGCCCACCGATCTGCAGCGGGCCTGTGTGGTGGGGCCACTCTTTCCCTCTGCACCAGCCTCTGTAAGGCTCCGCCATTGCCGGTGCGGAGAAGGAACCCCCTGCACATGCGCAGGAAACACGCCGGCGGTTCTGCCCATGCGCCAGAACACACCGGCAGTTCTGCGCATGCGCCAACGCGTGCCGGCCCACACAGCCCTTCGGCGCCGGTTGGTATGGTGCCAACCCCTGCGTTGCCAGCCTAGCTCTCGGAAGTGGGATGATTCCACAACTTCTGGGCTGTTCGACGCCGGAGTGGTTCGTGCCGCTCTTGGCGCTGGCGTCAGGCCGTCCCGCCAATTGCGGGAGAATCCCGGCCCATGTCTTTAGCTTTCTATCCTTTTTAACTCCTTGTATCTACTACTTGCAAATGTGCTTTCTCTGTTCTTCTCTGCTGCAGCATTCTGTCTGGGAGCTCTCCTTTGTGTTTCACTAAATGACCTTGGTAACTTAACTTCGTTCATGTTGACACTGTTTCCAGGTCAAGGGTCGCCAAGTATGGACCAGTACTGTTGCCGGTGATGTTGGGGCTGGCCGCAAAAATGACAAGATAGAGGACTTCCGGTTGCGGTGATGCGGAGCTAAGCCGCACGTTCGGCAGCTCCCGCTATTAAAGGACTTTCGGGCCTGTTTTAGGGCCCCAAACAGCGCTGTTTCGACGACTCCCGGTGGGGGAAGGTGTTTGGAGGAACATTCCCCAAAATTTATGGTGCGCACCCGGAGTGGGGCAAAGGAAAATGCTGCAGCAGCTCCCCAGAAAAAGCGGGGGAAGGAGGACAAAATGGAGGCCGGCGGAGCACCCGAGGACTGGTGGAAGTGGGCGCAGGAGCAGCAAGCTGCTCTTCTGCGATGTTTTGCGGAGCTGAAGGCTGAGTTGTTGGACTCCCTGAATGCGACTACCAGCAAGCTGCTTGAGACCCAGACAGCCCAGGGGGCGGCCATTCAGGAGTTGCAGCAGCAGGCCGCTGATCGGGAGGAGGAAGCCGTGGTCCTCGTGGTGAAGGTGGAGATGCACGAGGCACTTCACAAAAAGTGGCAAGACCACTTGGAGGAGCTGGACTTTCACACGAGGCGAAAAAATTTGAGGATCCTGGGCCTGGCGGAGGGGCTGGAGGGGTCAGATCTTCCGTCCTTTGTGGCCACGATGCTGAATTCGTTGATGGGGGCAGGGTCCTTCCATTTGCCCCTGGAGCTTGAGGGAGCCCACAGAGTGCTGGCCAGGAGGCCCAAGACGAATGAACACCCGCGGGCGGTGTTGGTGCGGTTCAATCGATTCAGCGACCGGGAGTGTGTGCTACGCTGGGCCAAGAAGGAGAGGAGCAGTAAGTGGGAGAACTCGGTAGTGCGAATCTACCAGGACTGGAGTGCGGAGGTGGCTAAGCGGCGGGCCGGGTTTAACCGGACAAAGGCGGTGCTGCATGCCAAGCAGGTCAAATTTGGAATGTTGCAGCCTGCGCGTCTGTGGGTAACATATAAGGACCGGCACCACTACTGTGAGCCCCCGGAGGAGGCGTGGTCCTTTGTGCAGGCGGAGAAGCTGGACTCGAACTAGGGTCTGGGGGCTGCGGGGTCCTGTGTACTACGGTCGTTGCTGTTTTTGCTGTTGCTGTTTTTGTAATTTTGACATGTGTTTTTTATGTTGGTTCTTGCTCTGTTTCCGGGTGGTTTTGTTGGGTATGGTTTTGTGTTATGTGGGGAATGTTGGGGGTTTGTTTTTCCTTCTATACGGGGCTGGGTGATGGGGTGGAGCTGGAGTTTAGGAACTGCGTCAGAAAGGTGGGGTGGGGCAGCGTGAAAGCGCGGGCTTACCTCTGGTTTCCCACGCTGCGGGGTAGGAGGGGTGGAGCTGGCGGTGGGGGCGTGGCCTCTACTTGTTTTTTCCCGCGCTGAAGCGGTGCCAAGGAGGTGTGGCAGGAGGGGGGATGACCCCCATGTCGGGAGGGGCCGGGTTTTGGCGGGAGTTGCTGGGGTCAGCAGAAGTCAGCTGACTCACGGAAGTACCATGGTGAGTGCGTCGCGGCTAGGAGGGGTCCTAGCCTGGGGGTGGGGGGGGGGGAGGGGGAGTACCGGGTTGCTGCTGGAATGGCCAGGAAGGAGCTGGTGTGGGCCGGGGGGGTAGAGGAGAGGCGGTATCGTCATGGGGAACGGGTCGGGTGGGGTGTGCTCTCCTGGGGCGAGCAGTCGATGAGCTATGGCTAGCCGGCGGGAGAGGGGGGCGGGTTGCCCTCTGATCCGGCTGATCACCTGGAACGTGAGGGGGCTGAATGGGCCGGTTAAGCGGGCTCGGGTATTTTCTCATTTGAAGTGGCTGAAGGCGGACGTGGCTATGCTCCAGGAGACCCACTTGAAGGTGGCGGACCAGGTTCGTCTGAGGAAGGGGTGGGTGGAGCAGGTTTTCCACTCAGGACTAGACGTGAAGAACCGGGGGGTGGCGATTCTGGTGGGGAAGGGGGTGGCGTTCGAGGCGTCTGAGGTGGTGGCGGACAAGGAGAGTAGATTTGTTATGGTGAACGGTAGGCTGCAGGGAGAGAAGGTGGTGCTGGTAAACGTGTATGCACCGAAGTGGGATGATGCTGGCTTTATGAGGCGTATGTTGGGCCGCATTCCGGACCTGGAGGCAGGGGGCCTGATCATGGGGGGAGACTTTAACACGGTGCTGGATCCCCCACTGGACCGGTCCAGTTCAAGGACGGGCAGGAGGCAGACGGCAGCCAAGGTGCTGAGGGGGTTTATGGACCAGATGGGAGGGGTGGATCCCTGGAGGTTTGGGAAGCCGAGGGCGTGGGAGTTCTCCTTTTTCTCCCATGTGCATAGGGTTGACTCCCAAATAGATTTTTTCGTCCTGAGCAGGGGATTGATCCCGAAAGGTGCAGGATGCCGAGTATTTGGCCATAGCAATTTCAGACCATGCTCCGCACTGGGTTGATCTGGAGATGGGGGAGGCGCGGGACCAGCACCCGTTCTGGAAGGGGGTGGCGAGGGCGGTGTCGAGGATGGTAGGATCCAGGGTCAAGCCAGGCTGGGGACTCGCGATTTTTGGGGTTGTGGTGGAGCCGGGAGTGCAGGAGGCGAGAGAGGCCGGTGTTTTGGCCTTTGTGTCCCTAGTAGCCCGGCGGAGGATCTTGCTACAGTGGAAGGATGCGAGACCCCCAAGCGTGGAGACCTGGATCACTGACATGGCGGGTTATATTAAGCTGGAGAAGGTCAAATTCGCCCTGAGAGGATCGGTACAAGGGTTCTTTAGGCTTTGGCAACCTTTCCTCGACTTTCTGGCTCAGCGATAGGGTACTGGGTCAACAGCAGCAGCAACCCGGGGGGGAGGGGGGGGCGTTGGCTATGTTTATTTAATTTTAATTTATTTTTAAGTTCTCTTGTTGTTTACTGGGTTTGGGGGGGTGGGGGGGGGGTGCGATATATGCGTTGCTACGGTCTTGGGGGTGTTATACTTATTATGTTGTTTTATTGTTGCTTGTTATTGTTTGTTGTTATATCTTCTGTAAAAAATTTCAATAAAAAATTATTTAAAAAAAAATGACAAGATATCCCCCGTGGTGGGCGGGCGGCCGCGCAGCGCAGGCCTGGGGTAGTCTCTGGTTGGGGGCCCACGAGATCGGCTTGGAACGCAGTGAGACTCTGAAAAGCGACCTCCAGCGAGGTCGCCAGTTTTACCGTGCCCTCCAAGTCCTGGGCCCCTTTTTCGAGCAGGCGCTGCCTCACATAGTTCGATCGGACCCCCGCAACGTAAACGTCTCGGACGGCGAGTTCCATGTGCTGAGTGGCTGTAACTGCCTGATAGTTACAGTCGCCCGCGAGGGCTTTGAGGTCGCACAGAGAGTCATCTAGCGACTCCCCGGGGCGCTGGCGGCGAGTAGTGAAGATATGTCGCGCGTAGACTTCATTCACAGGCCGCACGTAGATGCGTTCGAGTGTCGCGAGGGCCTCAGTATAGGAGGTGGCTTCGTCGAGTTGGGCAGAAATGCGTTGGCTCACCCCTGCGTGGAAAAGACTCAATCTCATTTCATCCGATGACGTCTACGACGCGGCCAGGTAGGCCTTGAAACACCGAAGCCAATGTGAAAAAATTTCTTTCGCCTCCGCGGCCTGTGGTTCGAGTTCCAGTCTGTCAGGTTTGAGGGCTGACTCCATAGTAGTTCTCTAAGCTGATTAAATTGATGCGACCATCAATTCACTCGGAGACTCGAGTCGAATTAAACAGTGGTTTTAATCAGCTTACAACTTTACCTGCCTGCGACTGGTACATTACTGAAGGCGGTCCCGCAGGTAGGCTGCTCTTATACTTCCTATAAGGGGCGGAGCCATGGGCACAGCCCGTACATGCTCCACATCTCCTCCTGTGGGTGAAGCCACACAGTGGCCCATAGATGGAGCCCACAGGCTTAATGGCATGGCATAATGCAACACAGTATACTGGTGAATTAATAGTGCTTATACATTCACCACACCACAGCTCTCAGGAATTTGGGTTGGTTCTCCTCAGGATTTCTGCTGTTCTTTTTGGGCTACTTCCACTAGAATCCAACTAAGCGATCCTCAAACTCTCCTTAACCACCTCAGAACTGTGGGTATCCCAGCTCAAGCTTGGGCCACACTGCACTGTTGCTTGGTGACTCGAACTCAGAAATACCCCTGATTTCTGATAGCACTTTGTTCCTAGTCGAGAGCTATTTAATGGCTTCTAGCAGATTCTCTCTCTCTCTCTGTCTTTTTTTCAAGCTCTCAGCTCCAGAGATAAATTGTTTTTTTCAAAGCTGCTTTCAAACTGATTAATGGTTTCTCTGAGAAAACACACAGATAAAACCCAACCAAATAAAAATCCCTGCAATCTAAAAAATTAAGTTAATTAACCTTACTTTCCAAAACATCCCCTTTATTTTTGGACATATATGTATAATTTATCTCCTTTATCTGCACTGTTGGTATTCTATGAGTTATGAGGACAACTGTGGAGATCTCGGGCGGGATTCTCCGACCCCCCCCCCCACAGGGTCGGAGAATTGCCGGGGGTCGGCGTGAATCCCGCCCCCGCCGGCCGCCGAATTCTCCGGCCCGCCCCGGAGAATGGCGGGGACCGGCACGACTCAATGGGCCCCAGGGCTGCCCGCAGTCTCTGGCCCGTGATGGGCCGAAGTCCCGCTGGTTTTTTGCCGGTCCTGCCACCGTGGATCAAACTAGGTCCCTTATCGGCGGGACCCGGGGGGGCGCGGGGCGATCTGGCCCCGGGGGAGTGCCCCCACAGTGGCCTGGCCCGCGATCGGAGCCCACTGATCCGCGGGCGGGCCTGTGCGTGGGGGGCACTCTTTTCCTACGCGTCGGCCGTGTCAGCCTCCTCAATGGCCGACGTGTAGGTGACCCCCACCCTGCGCATGCGCGGGGATGACGCCAGCAGCCGCTGACGCGCGCAGGCATGCGCGGTCTCTCGCCAGCCGGCGGAGTCCCTTCGGCCCCGGCTGGCGTGGCGCCAAAGGCTTTCCACGCCGGCCGGCTGGGAGCAAACCACTCCGGCGCAGGCCTAGCTCCTGAAGGTGCAGAGGGTCCGCCCCTCATGTCCACAAAGGCTTTTTTTTAACAACAGGCCACCCTTTGAATGGCATTACTTTATATCTGTTCAGAAGCTTCCCATCATGTGCTTCCATTGTCTTAAATTTAAAGAACTTTAATCCCCACCAAAAGTTATACTCTTAAAACATATGAATTATTCAATTAAGCATTTTTGCAACAGTGTCCTAAAATCGGGGAGAAGCGAGAGAAAGAGGGAGAGAGAGATAGAGAGGTTTAGGGAAGGAACTCCAAAGCTTTAGCTCTAGGTAGTGTTATGGTCCCTGCAGAGAAGTGAAATCAATTTTCCAATGACCAAGCAAAGGAATCAGGCAATCTAATTTCCTTTTTTAAAAAAGACGTTTACTGTAAAACACTGTAAAATCCACATCTGCTAAATATTAGTGGGCAACTGATAAACTAAGCAACAGAACAGTTACTCCCCATTAACTTCTCAACATAATGGAAGACCCCAACACCACATTTATACATTGCACAACACACTTAGCAGGAATGTATTTAAAGTCCCTCCTGGCTTTAACAGAATCCCACCAGGGTGAATCTTTCAGTGCCCTTTTCTTAACAAAGTGTCCTTTGCTCACTCTTTTGAGGATATTCCAATGGATTCTATAGTAATGCAATCTCTGGTGACTTTTTGGTCTTTAACTCTATCCATGCTTGGTTTCTTTGAACTGGGAATCCATTCTCACCAGCACCTTGCTTGCTGGTTAGCCCCAAAACAGACTTTTATTTTGCTCGACATTGCAACGCCTATTGTGGGTCCTATTCAGCAAATCTCTCTGTTTTATTGGCTCTGAGCATCTGTGAGTTTGAGCTGGCAGGAGGATTATAGAAGCTTTAAATATGTTGGGATTTGGGTTCACGTTTCCTAAATCAGGAGTGGGCCTCAGCAACCTGCCCACACACCCACACACTGCCTGTACTCCACTGTGACTTACAAAATGCACTGTGAACGCAAAGCCCCTATGAAAAGATAAAAATGCCAGGCAAAGTCACATCTGCATTGGGTGTCCATTTTGGATGCGCACAGGGCAGGATTCCCAAAGACCACACAAAAACCTGGGTCCAGATATTATCTGTCTTGGCTAAGATAAGGCAACTCAATGCATAATGTCACATGGACCTTCGGGAGTTGTTTATAATATACTAGTGAATTAATTATATGTCTTTATATATACTACAACTCGAATGAATAAGTAAAATATAAATGAGTACATTTTGCTCTCCACAGGTACTTTGATCTATCCAGCAATGTAAACCTTATCAAACAAAACCAGAAAACACTGGACAATGTCACATGGGATAAATGATACAATATATTTACTCATATGAGGCCTGAAGACTGACTATTAGGCCTTAGGGTTCTTCCTTTTTCTTGCTGCCTCACTTTGCCATCAGTTCAAATGTCTTCTGTCCAAGGAAGTGGTGCCATCACTCCTACCCAATGAGTCCAACAGTGCGAGAGTGGCGTCGCAGTGGAGACCTTGATGCAGGACGAGGACCCTATGGTGGGGGATGCCCACTCCATGGCTGAGGGCATGACGTCCATGTCTGAGGGCTTCACCTGCATGGTGCAGGCGCTGGTGAGAATCCACACGTATCTGCCAGAGGATGGTGGAACATCTGGATCTCACTCTTGTTGCCTCTCTATCCCATGGAGGAGCACCTGGCATCTGAAAGGAAGAGGATCAGCAGGTGCGCAGCACTGGCCCTCCATCCAGGGGACACCGGGAGAATCAAGCCCATCTGATACTCTCCTCCCTGTCAGTGACACATCTCCAGCCCCGAGGAGGGCAGCACTGCAACACCGGTGCTGCTCAAGAGTACGGCTGGACCCTCAAGGTCCAGCATCTCCATGGGTCACCCACCAAAGGCAACAGGTCATGGAAGGCAGCAGACTACCTCAAACTCAGCTGTGGATTCTGGGGATACATCTAGGTGTAGAGAGAGGGTTAAGATGAGTAGGAGACTGTGGAACCTAGTGCGCATGGGTAAATATAGGAACCAGTTAAGACAGCTCATCACTGTAAATAGGAACATGTAAATAAACATCACTTTGTTCACCACCAGATCCTTCACCCTGTCATGTTATGGAGCCATGCTCCTTAAACAGCCATGCAGACTGAGCGCTTTATCCCTGTGCGTGATATTGGCAGTGCTATGTCTCCCCTGTGCCCCCCCTCCCTCCCTGCAATAAAGGCTCAAGCCTCTCATTGCAGCCAGAATTCTCCAGTGATGAGGATTCCATGGGCTGATAAGGCTGAGAGAGGCTGACCCACCCCAGAGGTTAGTTGGAGGAACACAGCAGAATCTCTGACTTTGAAGGTGCAGATGAGAGTTTATCCCATTTCTCGAAACCCCCATGACATGCCCTTTCCTTGGCAGGGCACGTTCAACTCTCGGTCAGGCAGGAGTCAGGCATATCACTGAGGAAGAGAAAGGCATCGCTCGGTCCTCAATGCAAGTTATCATCATTCTTCTTCAGAGTCCAGCCAATTACTTTAGCGCCCTGCCCATGGTATCGGACACCATCACGGAATCCTACCGCTGGGACCAAATTATTGCTGGGATGGTAGTCCCCACGGTTAGTAATATCCTCAACCCCAGTCCTGCTTATCCCCAAACCTGGACGCTATCAAGGAGTCGCTAGATGGATGGCCCAAGTGGGCCATGGCATGGCCGAAGTCCTTCCTCCTCGCTCGCCATCCTCCTCGACCTCTTCCTCCTCCGAGGAAATGTGGTGCTTCTTCATTTTGTCCGGGGTCCAGGTGGTCTTCCCTCTGCAGCGCAAAGTTGGAGAGAGCACACCAGACCACAATAATGCAGAGCATCCTCTGGGGGCTGTACTAAAGGGCACATGCCCAACCAATCCAGGCACCGGAACTGCATCTTCAGCTGTCTGATCGCCCGCTCTCAGTGCACACGCGTTGAAGCATGAACTTAGGTGTAATGAGTCTCCGGCTCTGTTTGTGGCCTCTGCAGTGGCATCATCAGCCACCTCCTGATTGGGTACCCTTTGTCCCCGAGGAGCCTTCCCTTCAGACGCAGCCCTCTCTCAAAGATGTCTGGGGTTTGCAAGTGCCCCAATAAGTAACTAACATGGATGCTGTCGGGTAAACGGGCACACACCTGTATGATTCATATTATGTGGTCACAGATGAACTGCATGTTGATGGAATGGAATCTCTAACTATCAATTACGACGAGACGAGAGTAGAGTGTAATCGAGGATTTATTAAGCAGAGATGTGTAGCCTCCTGCAGCTGCTGCTGAAATGGCTGCAGCTCGGTGAGCGCACACATTTATACTCCACCTATTGGACGGAGCCAGCAGGCAGGGATCTACCCCGTACCTGTAGTACAGGAGCCTTACCGTATTGCATCTCTTATGTGATATATACAACATTCACCCCCTGTTAAAAAAAGAGTCCAGCGGGGGGCGGGGGGGGGGGACGGGGGGGGGGGGGACTATTTACATGCATTTTAAGGTTACGGGTGCCTTGATCCTCCGTTGTGAGTGCCACAGTCCCGGTGGCGATGCAGGCGTCGCCTCGGTTACCGGTGTCTCCGGGAGCGTGTCGACCTCATCTTCATATCTGGGTGGAACCAAGGGGAGGATGAATCGTCCTGGAGCGGGGGCTGTGGTGTGGTGCCGGAACCGGGGGGGGGATGGGGAACGAGCTGCTGCCAGGTCCCTGAGGGAGACTGTGTCTTGGCAGCCGTCGGGGTACGCCATGTAGGCATACTGCGGGTTTGCATGCAGTAGCTGTACCCTCTCGACCGTAGGGCCAGCTGGACAGCCTTCCAGACCCTCCCATTCTCCTGCTCCACCTGCCCGTTTCCCCAGGGGTTGTAGCTGGTTGTCCTGCTCGAGGCAATGCCCTTGCTGAGCAAGTACTGACGCAGTTCATCACTCATAAAGGAGGATCCCCGTTCGCTGTGGAAATAGGCGGGAAACCGAACAGGGTGAAGATGGTGTTGAGTGCTTTGATGACCGTCGCAGATGTCATATCGGGGCATGGGATGGTGAAGGGGAATCTGGAGTATTCATCGACCACGTCAGGGAAGTACGTGTTGCAGTTGGTGGAGGGGAGGGGCCCTTTGAAATCCACGCTGAGGCATTCAAAGGGACAGGAGGCCTTCGCTAGATGGGCGCGGTTTGGCCGGTAGAAGTGCAGCTTGCACTCCGCACAGACCTGGCAGTCTCTGGTGACAGCCCTGACCTCCTCAATGGCGGGACCATCGTGTAGGGTCTGGAGTAGATCCACTTGTGCGCTGGCACATGTACCTCGGGATAGGGTATTGAGTGGCTCGTTGAGCTTACCGGGGCGATACAAAATCTCGTAATTGTAGGTGGAGAGCTCGATCCTCCACCTCAAGATTTTATCATTTTTCTTGCCCCGCTGTGTTCAATTGAACGTGAAGGCAACCGACCGTTGGTCAGTGAGGAAAGTGAATCTCCTGCCGGCCAGGTAATGCCTCCAATGCTGCACAGCTTCTACGATGGCTTGGGCCTCCTTTTCAATGGAGGAGTACCAAATTTCGGAGGCATGGAGGGTGCGTGAAAAGAATACCACGGGCCTGCCTGCCTGGTTGAGGGTGGCGGCCAGAGCGACGTCTGATGCATCGCTCTCGACTTGGAAGAGGAGCGTCTCGTCGACTGCATACATCACGGCCTTGGCGATGTCGGCCTTGATACAGTTGAAGGCCTGGTGAGCCTTGGCCGTCAGGGGGAAAGCGGTGGAGTGAATGAGCGGGTGGGCCTTGTCCACATAGTTAGGGACCCACTGGGTGAAGTATGAGTAGAACCATAGGCATTGTTTGAGGGCCTTGGGGCAGTGGGGAATGGGGAGTTCCATGACGGGGCGCATGCGATCGGGGTCGGGCCCGAGAACTTCATTTTGCACCATATAGCCAAGGATGGCGAAGCGGTTGGTGCTGAACACGCACTTCTCCTTGTTGTACGTTAGGTTAAGGAGTTTAGCGGTGTGGAGGAATTTGGAAAAGTTAGCGTTGTGGTCCTACTGGTCGTGGCCGCAGATGGTGATGTTATCCACGGATAGGCTGGTGGCCTGCAGTCTGTACCGGTCAACCATTCGGTCCATCTCCCGTTGGAAGACCGAGACCCCATTAGTGACGCCGAAGGGAACCCGAAGGAAGTGGTAAAGGCGGCCGTCCACTTCAAACATCGTGCACGGGCGGTCCGCCTTGCCAATGGGGAGCTGGTGGTAGGCAGATTTTAGGTCCACTGTCGAGAAGATCCAGTGCTGTGCAATCTGATTGACCAGATCAGGTATGTGTGGGAGGGGGTACTTGTCGAGCTGCATGTACTGATTGATGGTCTGACTGTAGTCAACAACCATCCTGTGTTTCTCCCCAGTTTTCACAACTACCACTTGGGCTCACCAGGGGCTGTTGTTGGCCTCAATGATGCCTTCCCGTAGTAGCCGCTGGACCTCTGGCCTGATGAAGGTCCTGTACTGGGCACTGTACTGTCTGCTCCTGGTGGTGACAGGTTTGCAATCCAGGGTGAGGTTTGCAAATAGAGAAGGCGGGTCAACGTTAAGGATCGTGAGGCCGCATACAGTAAGGGGTGGTACGGGCCCGCCGAATTTCAGAGTTAGACTTTGGAGGTTGCACTGGACGTTCAGGCCGAGTAGCAAGGCAGCGCAGAGGTTGGGGAGGACGTAGAGCCGGAAGTTGCTGAACTCTACGCCCTGGATGGTGAGGGCGGCGGTGCAGTACCACCGGATCTCCGCGGAGTGGGATCCAGAGGCCAGAGAGATTCTTTGTGTGATGGATTGTACCGCGAGGTAGCAGCGCCTTACTGTATCGGGGTGGATGAAGCTCTCTGTACTCCCAGAGTCAAGAAGGCATGCTGTCTTGTGCCCATCGACCTTTACCGTCATCGACGCGGTTGCGTGGTTGTGCGGCCGGGACTGGTCGATCGTGATGAAGGCGAGCTGTAGCTGGTTTTGAAAGGCCCCTGGCTGGTCGGCGGCAGTTGCAGGTGATGAGCGGCCCGATGAGGTGCCCGACGAGCAGGGGGCCTGAGGTGGGGAAGATGGCGGCGCCCAAGGGGCACACGTGGCGGTTAGTATTAAAGATGTTGCGCCCACGGGCCGCACAAGGCCTGATGGTGGGAAGATGGCAACACCAATGAGCCGCACGTGTCCTGATGCAAGCAAGATGGCGGCGCCCATCGGCCGCACGTGTTGTGAGGTGAGGAAGATGGCGGCGTCCACGGGCCGCACGTGGGTTGCGGGGGCGGAAATGGTGGCGCCCACGGGTCGCATGTGGGGTACAGGAACAATGGGCCTGGTTACAGCGGCGATCGACCGGGACTGGCACACTGCAGGAAAATGTCCCTTCTTCCCGTAGGCCTTGCAGAGTTCGCTCCACGCCAGGCAGTGCTGCGGGGGGTGCTTTGTCTGTCTGCAGAAGTAGCACTTGGGTCCCCCGGGGTTGGCTGGCTGCCGTACGGCGCAGGCCTGGGGTTGGCTGGGGGTGGTCGCTGGTGGGGTGAACGATGGGGCAGTCGCTGGTGGGATCCACGATGGGTGTTCGCTGGTGGGGTCCACGATGTCCAGGAGGGGGGGGGGCACCGTGTGGTCGGGAACATACACTTGTACATTATGGGAGGCGCCCGTTAGTGAGGTCGCGAGTTTGTTGGTCACCGCGAGGTCGAGGGTAGCTCCTTCTAAGAGGCGTGGCGGATGTACGCCGACCCTATGCCCGTAACTAAAGCGTCCCTGATTAGGAGTTCGGAATGTTCAACGGCCGAAACGGCCTGGCAATCGCAGTCCCTCACCAGGGCGTGCAGGGCACGCCAGAAATCTTCCACAGACTCACCGTGGATTTGATGCCGCGTGGACAGAAGGTGCCTGGCGTAGACTTTGTTGGTCTGCTGGGTGTAGTTCTCTTTCAGAAGCACCATGGCCTCAGCATAGGTGGGCGCGTTCCGGATAAGGGGAAAGATATCGGAGCTCAGCCGTGTATACAGGATCTGGAGTTTCTGTGCCTCTGTGGGTTGTTCTGTCGCAGATCCAATGTAGGCTTTGTAGCCACCTGGGGTGGCCACTGCCCAACACAAAATGGAAGATTGCAAGGAATGCAGGGAAAATGGACATGTTGTAAAGCAAGCAGCTTGCAAAGCGATTGTATATTTGGACAGCTGCAGAAACCAGACAGCACTGTGAAAAGAAACCAGTTAACATACTAATGAGGCGATACCGGGCGATCCCCAGATACAATGGAAACAAGTTAAACACAGATCGATACATTGAATGGAAGGCCAGACTTTTCGGCGCCAAAGAAGCCCAAAACAATAAGTCCCAAGAACCGCCCCAGTGACCGAGGAACTGCCCCATTATTAGGGGCTTCAAACATACCGATTGGGAAGAGACCCAATCGATTCCAAGCGGGTAAGGGAGTCCGCCCAAAGGATCCTGTGAGACCTATAAAAGACAGGTCCCACACATGGTCCAGTCTTCTGATCCAGCCCTTCAGCCCTCCTCTCTCTTTGACCAACACTCCTCCGTGGACCAGCACCTCGACCAGCTTTTGCCAAGAAGACCTTGAACAAGAGAGAGGAGAGGGTTCGGACAGCAGCCGCCAACAAGTAAGTGCCTCACAACGATCGCTACCAGAGATAGGCACTCCTGACCCCTTTTAACTTATACCAACCTGAAGTCTGCAGACCAGAGCAGAGCAAGAGGCCTTGTTCCCTGACCCAGCAGTTCCTTTGAGATAAGTATTAGTTTATTTAGCGGTAGGAATAAGTTTAATCCTTTTAGCGTGTGCATGGGTAGTTATTATAATTGTATTATAATAAACTCAGTTGTTTGGAACGTACTAATTGGTGTATGGTTTTATTGCTTTGAACTTCACCTTGACCTTGTGGCGGTGTCTTAATGACACCTGGCGACTCCAGAGCTAAGTAAAGAAACAGAGCCAAATTGAGTGTTAAGCACACTCACCCAGAATGACCAACAGCTTCAAAACAAGCTAGCCAGTGGGCGAAGGCCGACTTGGTGTTGTCTGCTTGAGGGTGCAGCTGCAGGCGATCTGGCTTGATGCGGATATCCATCATTGTAAAATCTCTGCTTAATAAATTGATGCACTATCAATTATGACGAGACGAGAGTAGAATGCAATCAAGGCTTTATTAAGCAGAGATGTGTAGCCTTGTGCAGCTGCTGCCAAAATGGCTGCAGCTGAGTGAGCACACACATTTATACTCCGCCTACTGGGCGGAGCCAGCAGGCAGGGATCTATCCCCGTACCTGTAATACAGGAGCCTTACCGTATTACATCTCGTATGTGATATATACAACAGTGGTGACTACCCCAGTGGTTCATAAATGTCATGAGACCGCAGGGCCATGTGGGTGCCAGTCAGAAATAGGAAAGGAGCAGTCACCTTGTTGGGAGTGTTCTATAGGGCCCCCAATAGCAGCAGAGATGTGGTGGAACAGATTGTGAAACAGATTTTGGAAAGGTGCAGAAGTCACAGGGTAGTAGTCATGGGTGACTTCAACTTCCCAAACATTGAGTGGAAACTCTTTAGATCAAATAGTTTGGATGGGGTAGTGTTTGTGTAGTGTGTCCAGGAAGCTTTTCTAACACAGTATGTAGATTGTCCGACCAGAGGGGAGGCCATATTGGATTTAGTACTTGGTAATGAACCAGGGCAGGTGATAGATTTGTTAGTGGGGGAGCATTTTAGAGGTAGTGACCACAATTCTGTGACTTTCACTTTAGTTATGGAGAGGGATAGGTGCGTGCAACAGGGCAAGGTTTACAATTGGGGGAAGGGTAAATACAATGCTGTCAGACAAGAATTGAAGTGCAGAAGTTGGGAACATAGGCTGTCAGGGAAGGACACAAGTGAAATGTGGAATTTGTTCAAGGAACAGGTACTGCGTGTCTTTGATATGTCCCTGTCAGGCAGGGAAGAGATGGTCGAGTGAGGGAACCATGGTTGACAAGAGAGGTTGAATGTCTTGCTAAGAGGAAGAAGGAGACTTATGTAAGGCTGAAGAAACAAGGTTCAGACAGGGCGCTGGAGGGATACAAGATAGCCAGGAGGGAACTAAAGAAAGGGATTAGGAGAGCTAAGAGAGGGCAAGAAAAATCTTTGGCAGGTAGGATCAAGGAAAACCCCAAGGCCTTTTACACATATGTGAGAAACATGAGAATGACTAGAGCGAGGGTAGGTCCGATCAAGGACAGTAGCGGGAGATTGTGTATTGAGTCTGAAGAGGTAGGAGAGGTCTTGAACAAGTATTTTTCTTCAGTATTTACAAACGAGAGGGGCCATATTGTTGGAGAGGACAGTGTGAAACAGACTGATAAGCTCGAGGAGATACTTGTCAGGAAGGAAGATGTGTTGCGCGTTTTGAAAAACTTGAGGATAGACAAGTCCCCCGGGCCTGACGGGATATATCCAAGGATTCTATGGGAAGCAAGAAATGAAATTGCAGAGCCATTGCAATGATCTTTTCGTCCTCGCTGTCAACAGGGGTGGTACCAGAGGATTGGAGAGTGGCGAATGTCGTGCCCCTGTTCAAAAAAAGGAATAGGGATAACCCTGGGAATGACAGGCCAGTTAGTCTTACTTCGGTGGTAGGCGGTAAGTAATGTAAAGGGTACTGAGGGATAGGATTTCTGAGCATCTGGAAAGACACTGCTTGATTAGGGATAGTCAGCACGGATTTGTGAGGTGTAGGTCTTGCCTTACAAGTCTTATTGACTTCTTTGAGGAGGTGACCAAGCATGTGGATGAAGGTAAAGCAGTGGATGTAGTGTACATGGATTTTAGTAAGGCATTTGATAAGGTTCCCCATTGTAGGCTTGTGCAGAAAGTAAGGAGGCATGGGATAGTGGGAAATTTGGCCAGTTGGATAACAAACTGGCTAACCGATAGAAGACAGAGAGTGGTGGTAGATGGCAAATATTCAGCCTGGAGCCCAGTTATCAGTGGCGTACCGCAGGGATCAGTTCTGGGTCCTCTGCTGTTTGTGATTTTCATTAATGACTTGGATGAGGGAGTTGAAGGGTGGGTCAGTAAATTTGCAGATGATACGAAGATTGGTGGAGTTGTGGATAGTGAGGAGGGCTGTTGTCGGCTTCAAAGAGACATAGATAGGATGCAGAGCTGGGCTGAGAAGTGGCAGATGGAGTTTAACCCTGACAAGTGTGAGGTTGTCCATTTTGGAAGGACAAATATGAATGCGGAATACAGGGTTAACGGTAGGGTTCTTGGCAATGTAGAGGAGCAGAGAGATCTTGGGGTCTATGTTCATAGATCTTTGAAAGTTGCCACTCAAGTGGATAGAGCTGTGAAGAAGGCCTATGGTGTGCTAGCGTTCATTAGCAGAGGGATTGAATTTAAGAGCCGTGAGGTGATGATGCAGCTGTACAAAACCTTGGTCAGGCCACATTTGGAGTACTGTGTGCAGTTCTGGTCGCCTCATTTTAGGAAGGATGTGGAAGCTTTGGAAAAGGTGCAAAGGAGATTTACCAGGATGTTGCCTGGAATGGAGAGTAGGTCATAAGAGGAAAGGTTGAGGGTGCTAGGCCTTTTCTCATTAGAACGGAGAAGGATGAGGGGCGACTTGATAGAGGTTTATAAGATGATCAGGGGAATAGATAGAGTAGACAGTCAGAGACTTTTTCCCCAGGTGGAACACACCATTACAAGGGGACATAAATTTAAGATAAATGGTGGAAGATATAGAGGGGATGTCAGAGGTAGGTTCTTTACCCAGAGAGTAGTGGGGGCATGGAATGCACTGCCTGTGGAAGTAGTTGAGTCGGAAACGTTAGGGACCTTCAAGCGGCTGTTGGATAGGTACATGGATTAGGGTAGAATAATGGAGTGTAGATTAACTTCTTCTTAAGGGCAGCACGGTAGCATTGTGGATAGCACAATTGCTTCACAGCTCCAGGGTCCCAAGTTCGATTTTGACTTGGGTCACTGTCTGTGTGGAGTCTGCACATCCTACCCGTGTGTGCGTGAGTTTCCTCCGGGTGCTCCGGTTTCCTCCCACAGACCAAAGATGTGCAGGTTGGGTGGATTGGCCATGAAAAATTGCCCTTAGTGTCCAAAATTCTATGATTAACCTAGGACAAAAGTTCGGCACAACATCGTGGGCCGAAGGGACTGTTCTGTGCTGTATTTCTCTATCTATCTCTATCACACCCTGCACTTGGGGCATGCCTGCTGAATAGGCACAACCCATGGCAACGGTTCTCAGCTCTCCTAGCCCCGGTCAAAGTTAATATAAATGTCGGCTCTCACGTAAAGGGCATTTGTTACCTTCCTAGTGCATTTGTGTGCGGCTGACTGGAACATGCCACACAGGTCACTGGTGCTGCTCTGAAACTTGTCACTTGCACAGACGTTCAGAGCCGCAGTGACTTTAAGGGCCACTGGCAGTGGGTGTCTTCCTATCCCATCTGGAACCAGCTCTTTCAGGACATGCCAAAGGAGGTCCACTGTCCCCCGGGACAGGCGTAGTCTTCTCCGGCACTGTGGCTCCGACATCTGTAGATAGAACGACCGACGTCGGAAGATTTTTGTTGGTACAGTCTCAAACAGGGTTATTCCTTCTGTGGTGCTGTTTGCTACACAGTTAAAGGCACAGCTCCCCCTCCTCAGTCGGGTGCCGGTCCTGGCCATATGCAGTGGCACATTTCTGTCTCTGCAGCTGCTCAGTTGCAATTAGTAGAAACGCCAACTCGACAGGCTCCATGATTCTTCAGAATCATGCACTGAAAAGAGAAGGAAACCAAAATGGGCAGTCAGAATTTCTGTGAAGTGCTTGCCCCTTAGCCCTCTATTTTTCTGGGACTGCTACAATACACTTCCCCTCAGTGAGAGCCTTTCCACTAAGCCTCACTCCTACACTGGCATATCCCCACACCCGTCCCTCTCAACTCCACCAGGATTACCTGCTTTGACAGTCGAGAGTCTCACCGGCACATTTCTCCCGGCCATGGGGCTCATATCAGTGTATCCTGTGTGATGGTAATTGGCATTATTGAGTTCCTAATAAAGGGTGAAAATGCATTCTCATCAATTAAATACCTCTTGTGACAGTCGAGGCACCGTTGATTAGAGTAAAGCTTGCAATGAGCATGACAAGCGCACATGTAATGGGCACCCTCATTTGACCATTTCACAGCCCTACACATTTATTCCTGAGAGATAAACTTCCTAGACAAGTGCAATTGATATTCAATGGATCTCAACTGCTTGGTCCTCAGAGAACTGCCTGAGTGTGGGGTTCTATGCACAATTCAGTTGTGCTTCTCCAAGTGAGAGGGTCATCATTATTCAGGAGACAGGGGGCAAACCATTCCTGAGGTGCACACTCTGCCCTTGTAGCCTGCCTTCTGATGGAACCCAACCCTGTTACCTCACAGTCACCCCCACTGCTAACCCACAGCATTTACCATCTTCCACCCACTATCTATCTCCCGCTCAGAATGAGCACTTCCTCAGCGGGTGATTTGGGCACAAGTCCAGCAAGGACGACACAAGAAGCAATGCCTGTATGCCAGCCTCCAGACCCCCTGGAAGCAAATAGCACCGTGAAATGAAGGGAAGGTAAAGTCTGCTAGTGACCACTTCCCCACAAGACTGAGAGGCTGAACCCCAGACCCGACCCAGAGTTGAACTTATCCATGTCCCCTACGTCCTCTCCAGTGCATCCTGAGCAGTGAAGAGCCTGGGAACCATGGCTGCCTGAGCGCTCACCTCCAATATCCCCCTCAGAGGTGGAGCCAGCAACTTCTTGCTTTTGTGGACCTGCTGACTTCACGCCTGCACCCTGCGAATATTCCGTTTGGGAGAAGGTCTGGATAGAGTGCTTGCTGATGTATTAAATGTGTGAAATGATGCTTCCAGTCTCGAACAGCGTGATTCGCACTACTCCATAATCAAGGCAGGTCAGTGGCGTGCAGAGGGGGGGGGGGGGCGACGGTGCGTTGGCCCCGGGCATCCATTGGATGGGGGCATCAATCAGAGGCTATTGCTCTCCCAATGTCACCCAGATGCCTAAATTTTTCCAGCTGAATTTAACAAATTGTTTTGCTAAGGTGGGGGCGTCACAATCAAATCCAGTGACTACCGACATGTACCTTGTGTCAGGGTGAGGTGACTGCGCTCCCAGACTCCCCCGCGGTGGGGAAACCGCTCTATCCGCCGCGCGGGCGGGCGGCCCGGGACTGCGCATGTCCAAGGGAGGGGGAGCTCCTCACATGCAGGGAAAGGCCCCGCTCCCTGATCTGCGTGCTGAGATGTTAACCAATGAAAAAAGATTGAGGACCGGAGGGACTGTGGTTCTCCAGCCAATCAGAGCGCGGGCTTTGTGTGAGTGATAATTGAGCTTTCACACCGAAGGAATCTTCCTCCTGTCTCCAACATCTGTGAGTAAAACACTTTCTTTTCTCCCCCTTTCCATTTCTTTTTTCATTCTGACCATCAATTGGTCACTTGCAGCAACTGAAGGGAAAGGAAGTGAATCCAGGGAGGGTTCAGACTCTGGAAAGCTTGGCCCAGGTCTCTCTCTTAAAATATTGACATCCTTTGCTCCCTCAGTTTGACACATGAAATGAAATGAAAATCGCTTATTGTCAGGGGCTGTTTAGCACAGGGCTACATTGCTGGCTTTGAAAGCAGACCAAGGCAAGCCAGCAGCACGATTCGATTCCTGCAACAGCCTCCCCAAACAGGCGCTGGAATGTGGCGAATGCGGAATGTGACAATAAGCGATTTTCATTTCATAAGTCGGCTTCAAATGAAGTTACTGTGAAAAGCCCCTAGTATTGACCAGGACACGGGGGTAACTCCCCTGCTCTTCTTCAAAATAGTGGCTGTGGGATCTTCAACATCCACCTAATAGGGACAGACAGAGCCTCAGTTTAACAACTTATTTGAAAGAAGGCTGTTCTGACAGTGCAGCACTCCCTCAGTTCTGAGTGTGATTAGGGATTCAGTCATTCACCCCAACTGCTGACACACCAGCGAGTTCACTCTGGGGAGAGGCTGTTCACCTGCTCTGTGTGTGGGAAGAGATTCTCTCAATTCTCTAATTCTCTCAATTAGGCAGCTCGGTAGCATGGTGGTTAGCATAAATGCTTCACAGCTCCAGGGTCCCAGGTTCGATTCCCAGCTGGGTCACTGTCTGTGTGGAGTCTGCACGTCCTCCCCGTGTGTGCGTGGGTTTCCTCCGGGTGCTCCGGTTTCCTCCCACAGTCCAAAGATGTGCGGGTTAGGTGGATTGGCCATGCTAAATTGCCCATAGTGTCCTAAAAAGTAAGGTTAAGGGGGGGTTGTTGGGGGTTACGGGTATAGGGTGGATACGTGGGTTTGAGTGGGGTAATCATTGCTCGGCACAACATTGAGGGCCGAAGGGCCTGTTCTGTGCTGTACTGTTCTATCTCTAACCAACCTGCTGACACACCAGAGAGTTCACTCCGGGAAGAGGCCGTTCACCTGCAGTGTGTGTGGGAGGGGATTCACTCAGCCATCCATCCTGCTGAGACATCAGTGAGTTCATACAGGTGAGAAGCCATTGACCTGCCCTCTGTGTGGTGAGGGATTCAGTCATTCATCCCAACTGCTGAGACACCAGCGAGTTCACACTGGGGAGAGACCATTCACTGCTCTCTGCACACAGCGGTTTAGAACATCCTCTACACTGAAATGAAAATCACTTATTGTCACAAGTAGGCTTCACTGAAGTTACTGTGAAAAGCCCCTAGTCGCCACATTCCGGTGCCTGTTCAGGAGGCTGGTACGGGAAGTTATATTCAAAATGTTTTCCTTTCTCATAATATTTCTCAGTATATTAGGCCTTTTACTTGAGTCTTTGGGGCATACAATCAAGATTTGCCCCGGGCATCACCAGACCTCTGCACGCCACTGCAGGCAGGTCGAAGATTCCAATAGCCAATCCTGGCGGAGGGAATAACGGTTTTCGATTCTCTCTGGAGTTTGGTCCAGTGCCGGGGTTCCGCACGGACGGAGAGAGAGAGGGCTCAAAATTTCCCCGTGTGTGTATAGAAATAACCTTTAAAGGGGGGAGAATCCCTGTTTGCTACTTGTAACAAAAATTGCAAATGTGTTCATTGTGCATCCATTTATGAATTTACAATTAACAATGTTTGCTACACCACATCCAATTGCACGTAACATTCAGTTGGAATAGTTTATTGCTACAAGTCTCAAATGGCTCTTTCAACATGTTTTAATGCAAATAAAGAAATTATTTCCATGAGGAGGCAGAAATTATAATTTGACAAAAGTGGTGGAGTAAGATTTATGAAAGCATTTTGCAATGCACAAGACACCCATGAATTGTTGCCAGTTTAATTTTATTTTATTTTTGTAAATCTGTATAACATTCATAGCTAATAACTTTATGGAATGGAAAATATAAATCAGTTTTAGCTCAGGCATTTAAGCAACACTGGTTATTACCACGTACATCATTTCTGTGATGATGAGATGACTATGGCCTCAATCCAAACAGAAAATCCAGCTCTTTGCTGAAAAGCCATCATAATAAATGCAAATCAGGAATGCAAGAAATAAACAATGATTCCCAGAGCATTTTCAAAGAGAAGACATATATAGGTCTTTGAATGTGGGCTTTTCAGTAACTGAGCTCCTAAATGGAACTAAAGAAAAGGAATATTCATTGCGGTAGTGTGTCCCTTTAAAGAAGCGGGTTCTCAGAGAGTCATGTGACCCGATCGGCCAATGAGACCGGAGCGCTCGAGCCCTGGCGGCAGAGCGCGGGTTTTCAAGTTAGTTACATGTTTGGAATATTGTAACACAGTAGCTTTTATCTCACTCTCTGTTTACAGTTCCTTACTTTAATAAATCGTCCATTCGTTAATCTACCCGGTGGTCACCCATCTGTCAGGATACTACACAAACACTAATCCCAAATGAGGAATTCTGATTCCTAATGTAGGTAGAAGCAAATAAACAAACAGGTTTTATGAAAAGCTGAAATAATTTTCAGTCACCTTCTCTTTTGCTGAAGGGCCACTGATCTCCCAGCAGAATTAGAACAGGAGAAACCCAGCTGGAACTTCAAGGTCAAAATATTCGCCAAAGGGGTAGTGCCCTTTGCAACACCATGTTACTTTTGTTCAATAATGGAAGTCCAAAGATAGGATAGGACTCAATATTCTCGAAACATTTGTAGGTTTCAGCAAGGATTAGGGAATGGGTTAGTGGTGTGGGGGGGGGGGGGGGGGGGGGAGTGGTGTGGTAGTGAGGGAGGCATTATTTGGACCTTCTCTTTATATGCTTACAGAGAGGACATATTTAAAGGATCCTTGGTTGAATCAGAAGAGGGTATTATGATATGTATATTGACTGGGATGTAAAGAGTTAACAAGGTAATGACCATGCTTCTTACCACTAGAGGAACCCACAGAACACATATATATATGTCATGTGACTTGGGGCATTCTGGAATACGATAGTGAGGCTTGTGAGAGAAAGCAGTTGTACTTGAAAAAGTCTGCCAGTTATAGAGAGAGCATAGTTTAATAGAGAAACCTTCTACTTTAGAGATGTGATCGAATCTTAGTTAGTAGTGTAATAAATTTATAGTTTTGTTCATTAACAAAGCTTTGTGTGCTTTATTCAACACTATGCATACAAGCCATCCAGGTAAAGCAGAATAGAGAATAATATGCTACCAGAAGTGGACAACGGTAAGCAGTAACGGAAATAACAGTGGGAGTAAACACTTATTGACAGAATGTTAAATCTCTTCTTTTTAAGCATGCCCATTCACATGCCCTCAACAACATTAGTCCCTAAGTCCAGTAGCTTTCAGAACCTGGGACCAGAATTTTACCAACATATCATGGGTCCGGATGATTGACCACAAAAGTTTACTTTATACTCCCTGCCCCTCCCTGCACCTCCCCCAATCTAATTTTGTATTCTTCTGCCAACCCCTCGGTTCAAATTAGCACTCATCTCCCCCATCCCCATCATTAATGCTGGACCTCTCTTCTTCTCCCCAGTTAATTGGCACTCACTAGTTGATGTTGACACTCCCCTTCACCAGCACTTCAATGATATTCCCAGCTTTCCCTATCTGCCCCTGCAGAATGTGCCACTTTTGATGCCTTGTTATTGAAACGGCAAACAAAGGTTATTTTCAGCAGTAATTTCCTGTGAATACTTAGTAGGTCCCTGAGGCATTGTCATGATATGCAAACATGCAACCAATGAACACTCAGAATAGGACACAACCAATGGGCAGTCAGGACACTCAGAGGTGGCATCACCACAAGGGAGCATGACATAAACACTATAAAAGGGATGAGGCACTCACACCCTGCCTCTCTCCACAGACTGTCATCTAGAGAGTTAGACAGGGTTGATCAGCAGCATCATACCCCAGCCCATGGCTTAGAGCAAGCTGGTACAGTTAGACTGAGTTACTACAGTTAGATTAGCAGAGAGTCAAACTCATTTGTGTTAATAGTTCAATAAACACGTTGAACTCATTTCAGAGTCTGGAGCATCCTTTAGTTTAGACTGCATCAAGTAGCAGCCTGTGTTATCCGAAGCAGCAGAACACAACAGGCATCATGGGGCAGATCTCAGCTATGGCTTTCTGGATGAGTTTCGGACTCTTCTTCTTCCCTGTTATCCTTGACTGACAGAAACAAATATTGAATTGAGTATTTGTTCTGCCCTCTGTGTTCTTCATACTGCCGTATTGTGGTATACCTTCCAATGCGCGTTATTTCCATGGTCTGATAAATCTGTTGTGGTGTTCACATCTATCACTACGGCGTGACACTGCAAAATCGTTCACCTCATGAAAAGTTCTTCAAGCTCTCAACCTGATGGTGCAGCTGCACAAATTCTTCAAAAATGACATGAACAAAGTCCAAATGAGCAACATCAGCTTCACATTATTGTCACAAACACACATGAATCTATTTTTATTGGTACAGCAATCATCAGAATGGTACGGAATAGTACTGACTTGTCTGTGAGCCGTTTTCTCAATGTTCGTGAGATTCAGCGGAATCTTGCAACACGATCTGGGTGAAATCCAGGCACGCATATTTAAATGAGCCTACATATTTAATATGTGCTCGCCGAATTCACCTGGGGCCCAGGATTCACCGGCCTCACCAGCGAGGCCTTAACCGGGCGTCGTTTGGTACTGGCTCACAAAGTCGTGAAAAAGTCATGAGGGCACTGCAGTGGGGTCTCGCTGCAGGGTTGAGGGCCTCTGGTGGCCGGGGGCCAAGGTGGAGTGGCACAGTGGCACATGGACAGGTGCCAGGTTTCCCATGCCAGGGTTCGGGGGGGGCTTTGCCCATAAGAGGTGGGGTGAGGGGGACTTGAAGACCCCAGGAGAGGTAGGTTTGGTGTAGTGGCTCGGTGGGGTGTGGGGGAGGGGGGGGTGTGGTCCTGAGGCTGAGGTGCGGGTGCTGAGGGGGGACGAAAGATCAGGGCTGCTATTAAAGAGTGACCTTGATAAGGAGTTCATCGCCGAGGCAAAAAAAAAACGTCGAAGTGAGGTTGAAAAGCGGGCTCTTTCTCTGTGCTGCAGGAGTCGAGAAGCAGCCCATAAATGCACCGCTTTAGCTTGACTATGCTCAGAAAAAGCATCTGTATCCGATATTCTGAGGGATTCATTCATTCTCCTGTCCTAACTCCATTGGAAGCCCACCAGAAACAATGGGAGACAGAGAATTTAAGGGTAATTCCAATATTCAGAATTGTACTTTATCTTTGAGATTTAAACATTAAAGATGCACATGACAATTTTTTTGTCTTCATTTCCTATAAGTTATTTTCAAATGTTCTTTTAAGTCAAACATTTTATTCATACATTTTTTTTGTTTGCGGCTTGGGTCAAGCTAAAAATTAAATGATTGGGACATGGACACTTCCCCAACTGGCGAATTAAATAATCACTAGTCTCTATGTTTTGGGACAGTTATACCTGAGGCGCAGGGAGGTAGCCAAGTTCAATATAACAACAAAAGACGCAAAGTGCGGGGGCTAGATTGTCCGACTCCCCGACGTCGAAATCGCGTTTGGCGACGGGATGGAGAAACCATTTTGATGCCGAAATCGGGACCGGCGCCGTTTTAAAAATTCTCCGCCCCCCCGAAAACCGGCGTACTCCACACCACGCCAAGTATTCACCACCTCAGGCCATTGCCTGAGGCCCGCTCCGCGATGCTCAGTCTCCGACCGGCCAAATTCCCGACAACGTGGGACTCTCATGGTCCCAGCCGTACGTGAATCTCGCGAGAGGGGGTGGCTTCAGACGCAGTCTGGGGCCGCCACAGTCAGGGGAGGGTTGAACTGCGGGTGGGGGGGGGGGGCTTCATTTGGGCTGGGAGCTCTGTGGGCAGGCGGTCCGGGGCGCGTGAGCGGCTGACGCGTGGCACCATTTTGCCGGTCCAGGCCCACGGGCTGAGTCCACCATGGAGCACGGCACGGCCGCTGCAGGCTGCCACCGTGCGCATGCGCATCCTCTGACCCGGATGTGCGGGGGACTGTATTGGCAGGTAGAGCTGCGGGCTCTAAGATGGCTCCCTACTAGCCCCCAGCAAAACGGGGAATCTGTGGCATTTTGACGCCAGTTTTCCTGGCATAAATGAGCACAGTTTTCCCGACGACGTGGAGACTTAGGGTGGGATTCTCTAATAATGGGGCTATGTCCCCATGCCTGTGTGAAAAGCGGCGCCAACCACTCCGGCGTCAATGTTCCCCGATAATGGGAAATGCTCCCCTTCCTTGGTGGTCAGATTAGCGCTGGAGTGGTCCCCGCAGCTCCAGCCAGTGTGGACGGCCCACGTGATTCTGCGCATGTGTGGAACAACCGGCGTATTTCCGCGCAAGCGTAGGGGTTCCCTTCTTCACGCCGGCCCCCGGGCAATATGGCGGAGCCCTACAGGTGCTCGGTGCGGAGTAGTAAAATAGGGCCCCACGGAA
This sequence comes from Scyliorhinus canicula, assembly GCF_902713615.1. Lineage (NCBI taxonomy): Eukaryota > Metazoa > Chordata > Chondrichthyes > Carcharhiniformes > Scyliorhinidae > Scyliorhinus > Scyliorhinus canicula. The sequence goes on along the minus strand of NC_052162.1, from coordinate 58,460,008 downwards.
CCAGCCCGCCCGCCGATCGGTAGCCCCCCCCCCCCCCGAGGTCGTATCCCCCCACCCACCCCCCTCCAGGACGGCCCCCGCAGACACTTCTTCCCGGTCCTGCCATGTGAGACCTGAGTAAACCACGCCGGGCGGAACTTGGCAAAACTCGGCGACCACTCGGCCCATCGGGGTCCGGAGAATCGGCGGGGGGGGGGGCGCGGGGGGCACTGTCAACGGCCCCTGACCGGCGCGGCAGGAATCCCGCGGGTGCCCGAGAATCGGTGCAGGAGAATGGGGAAGCCGGCGTCGGACGGCGGGGTGCGATACTTGCGTCCCCCCGGGGATTCTCCGTCTTGGCGCCGGGTCGGAGAATCCCGGCCTTCATCTCTCAAAACGGAGAATCCAGCCCTGGATTTATTTGCTAACAAAAAGAGATGAAATATATATAATAGAAGTTCCACGCAATAAAATTACATTTTGAACAAGCAAGGCTTTTTCTTTGGAAGATTCTGTAGATAAATGGGAAGGATAAAAGGAGTGTGAATAATTAAAATTTCATTGCAGATGTAAAAAATCAAAGAGTAAAATAGGGCATGTTGGATTTCAAATGTGAACAACACATCATTCAGTGCCTTAATCTCACTGCAAATAGCTGAGGAAATAGTAACATTTGACTTTGCAACATTATATTTAAGGTTCACAAAGAATGTCACAGAAAATACAAGAACTGAAGGATACTGCTGCTATTGAGGAAAGCATTTATATAATGCTTTCTATGGCCATTGAACATTTTAAAATAACTTATGGCCAACTGTGCACTTACGAAGCCACTACTGTAATGTAGGAAACGCTGCAGAAAATTTGCGCACAGCAAGCTCCCACAAGCAGCAATGTGATTCTAACCAGATGCACTGTTTTTATGGTGCTGATTGAGGAATAAATATTGGTCAGTACATCAGGATAGCTCCCTCGCTCTTTTTCAGAATCGTATTCAGGGATCATTTGCTCCCATCTGAATGGAAAGCCAGAATGATGTCTCAAACAAAAGACGGTGTGACATTATGGGAATGTTCAGAATACAAAGGGTTAATGTCATATCATAATTAACCACTAGATGGAGCTAGATGTAGAACTAGATAAGGCAGTGACTCACAGACTTCTGGGAGAGAGCCGGAGAGTGCAGTGATAGAGAGAACAGTGCAGTTATAGATAGAGTGTTGAGACTAGTATTAGCTGAGTGTAGATTGTAGATTACTGGACTATTGTTTACTTTGGAGTAAGTGGTCAAGCTTAATTAAGTAGTGTAAATAAATGTTAGCTTTGTTAATGAACTTAGCTTCTGTTCTCTTTGTGGACACTACAACATCCATCCTGCGAACAAGAATCACAAAGAACACCACAGACGGTACAGCACTCCCTCAGTACTGCACTGGAGTGGGAAATGAACCCGGAAGCTTCTGACTCCAAGCTGAGGGAATACCAACAGAGTTATGGCTGACAGGTCAAATACACTTTACTTCAGTATATATTCAGCACTATGGGAAATGTAGCATTAATTCTGGGATATAAGCTGTCAATTGTTTTTCCATCTTCTGTGGAAAACTAATGAGACAGTTCTCCCGGCTCAACACATAAACACCGATTTCATCCAGGTTAACACCCCATCCCCACAACTCACAGCTGTTCTCAAAATCTCCAATCCCTGTGTGTTTACAGATCCAACATGCACTCCTGGATTAGCCAGTTTCATCCAGTTAGAAAAGCTGAATGCCATTGTTTTGATTCTCTGCCACTGTCCTTTCCATTGATTCCACTACCATCACCAACCACTGTTTCAGGGTGAAACCCACAGCTGGCAACTTCAACATCCTATTTGATCCTGAGATGAGATTCTCAGCCTCCACCCTCTTCATAACTTCAAACCAATTTTAGTGCAATCAATGCACACAGTTCATCAATGGCCACGCTGTTGAGCCAGCTTTTTCCAAACACTGATCTTTACTTATTGAGGAAGCTCCCTAACATCTATACAGCATATGGAAATGTATCGCATGATCATCAATCTTCTCTACCAAACATTGATATATTTCTTCTGTGACTAGTCCAATGTTATCATATTTTCATTCAAGACTCTGACAATATTTAACCCTGGTTTCACAAGCATGAGATAAGAAGATTAATACATAAGGATTTGTTTTAAATATTTTGATGCCTGGTTACCAGGAACTGTTACCATCTTTTTGTGCTTGAAGTATTATGATACTGAGAGGTAATGTCACCAACTACAGGCCTCCCAAAAGCGAGCATGAAGTAGAGGTACAAATATACAGACAGATTATAGAAAAATGTAGGAGCAATAGGGTGGTTGTGATGGGAGATTTTAACTTCCCCAACATTGAATGGGATTCGTGTAGTGTTGGAAGCGTAGATGGAGCAGAGTTTGTAAGGAGCATCCAGGAAAGTTTTTTAGAGCAGTATGTAAATAGTCCAACTCGGGAAGGGGCCATACTGGACCTGGTATTTGGGAATGATCCCGGCCAGGTGGTTGATGTTTCTGTCGGTGATTACTTTGGGAATAGTGATCACAATTCCGTAAGTTTTAGAATACTCATTGACAAGGACAAGAGGGGTCCGAAAGGAAGAGTACTAAATTGGGGAAAGGCAGAGTATAACAAAATTCGGCAGGAGCTAGGGAATGTGGATTGGGAGCAGCTGTTTAAGGGAAAATCCACATTTGAAATGTGGAAGTCTTTTAAGGAAAGGTTGATTAGAGTGCAGGACAGACATGTTCCTGTGAAAATGAAAGATAGAAATGGCAAGATTAGGGAACCATGGATGACGGGTGAAATTGTGAGACTAGCTAAGATGAAAAAGGAAGCATACATAGGATCGAGGCAACTCAAAACTGATGAAACTTTGGAGGAATATCGGGAAAGTAGGACAAATCTCAAACGCGCAATAAAGAGGGCTAAAAGGGGTCATGAAATATCTTTGGCTAACAGGGTTAAGGAAAATCTCAAAGCATTTTATTCGTATGTAAGGAGCAAGAGGGTAACTAGAGAAAGGATTGGCCCACTTAAAGACAAAAGAGGGAATTTATGCGTGGACTCAGAGGAAATGGGTGAGATTCTTAATGAGTACTTGGCATCGGTATTCACAAAGGAGAGGGACAAGACAGATGTTGAGGCTAGGGATGGATGTTTAAATACTCTCGGTCAAGTTGTCATACGGAAGGGGGAAGTTTTGGGTATTCTGAAAGACATTAAGGTGGACAACTCCCCAGGACCGGATGGGATCTATCCCAGCTTACTGAGGGAAGCGAGGGTCGAAATAGTTGGGGCCTTAACAGATATCTTTGCAGCATCCTTGAGCACGGGTGAGGTCCTGGAGGACTGGAGAATTGCTAATGTTGTCCTTTTGTTTAAGAAGGGTAGCAGGGATAATCCAGGGAATTATAGACCTGTGAGCTTGACGTCAGTGGTAGGAAAACTGTTGGAGAAGATACTGAGGGATAGGATCTATTCACATCTGCAAGAAAATAGACTTACCAGTGATAGGCAGCATGGTTTTGTGCAGGGAAGGTCATGTCTTACAAACCTAATAGAATTCTTTGAGGAAGTGACAAAGTTAATTGGGGAAGGGCTGTAGATGTCGTATACATGGACTTTAGTAAGGCGTTTGATAAGGTTTCCCATGGCAGGTTGATGGAAAAAGTGAAGTCGTATGGGGTTCAGGGTGTACTAGCTAGATGGATAAAGAACTGGCTGGGCAACAGGAGACAAAGAGTAGTGGTGGAAGGGAGTGTCTCAAAATGGAGAAGGGTGACTAGTGGTGTTCCACAGGGATCCGTGCTCGGACCACTGTTGTTTGTGATCTACATAAATGACCTGGAGGAAGGTATAGGTGGTCTGATTAGCAAGTTTGCAGATGATACTAAGAATGGTAGAGTTGCAGATAGCGAGGAGGACTGTCAGAGAATACAACAAAATATAGATAGATTGGAGAGTTGGGCAGAGGAATGGCAGATGGAGTTCAATCCAGGCAAATGCGAGGTGATGCATTTTAGAAGATCAAATTCAAGAGTGGACTATATGGTCAATGGAAGGGTATTGGGGAAAATTGATGTACAGAGAGATCTGGGAGTTCAGGTCCATTGTACCCTGAAGGTGGCAACGCAGGTTGATAGAGTGGTCAAGAAGGCATACAGTATGCTTGCCTTCATCGGACGGGCTATTGAGTACAAGAGTTGGCAGGTCATGTTACAGTTGTATAGGACTTTGGTTCGGCCTTATTTGGAATACTGCGTGCAGTTCTGGTCGCCACATTACCAGAAGGATGTGGATGCCTTGGAGAGGGTGCAGAGGAGGTTCACCAGGATGTTGCCTGGTATGGAGGGTGCTAGCTATGAAGAAAGGTTGAGTAGATTAGGATTGTTTTCGTTGGAAAGACGGAGGTTGAGGGGGGACCTGATTGAGGTCTACAAAATTATGAGAGGTATGGACAGGGTGGATAGCAACAAGCTTTTCCCAAGAGTGGGGGTGTCAGTTACAAGGGGTTACGATTTCAAGTTGAGAGGGGGAAAGTTTAAGGGAGATGTGCGTGGAAAGTTTTTTACGCAGAGGGTGGTGGGTGCCTGGAACGCTTTACCAGCGGAGGTGGTAGAGGCATGATAGCATCATTTAAGAAGCATCTAGACAGGTATATGAATGGGCAGGAACAGAGGGAAGTAGACCTTGGAAAATAGGAGACAGGTTTAGATAAAGGATCTGGATCGGCGCAGGCTGGGAGGGCCGAAGGGCCTGTTCCTGTGCTGTAATTTTCTTTGTTCTTTGTTCTTTAAACACTAAATGGCGAAATATTTGTTTCAGCTGATGAACATCATTGTTTTTCCTGCCAAGTATGCCCCAGCTGCCTTGATCAGGCTGCAATCCAATCTATCCTGGAATTTAGAATTGCAAGATCCAGTGGCTTGCATGGAAAGCTCCACTAAATACAATAGAATGGCAACATTTAGTGATTTTGTATGTACTGAAGTGTATTTGTAACCAATGAAAACACTGTTCTGCATTAGCAAACATCTTTAATCATTGTAATCCTGGATGAATGCTTGATTGCCAGACCTGCATGGTTGCAGCAGTAATCTCAAACTCACTTCCGACTGTAAACTTTGACAAAATATAATATTAAGCTATAATTAGCTAACATTTGGACAAACAGCAAATCACACGTGCTGATATTTGCTGTTATGTTCCTTTCTAATCTAATTGTAATGATGACAATGATTTGAAAGATCAAAACATTTTCCTCAGAGAACCAGTAGTTAAAAAAATATATTTGGTATCGATGGCCACAGGCGCCCAGGACTTTGTTTTACTGAGAAACTTACAGATAGAACAAAAATAAACTGCAGATGCTCATAGGCTGAAGAACAAAGAAAATTCTATAAAACTGACAGTATGTCAGAGCATTTGCGGATAGAACAGACGGGTTCATATCCCAGGTGTTGTCTCTCTTCAAAAATTAATAGGATATCTGATTAGCCTTTCTTAGCTCTGTTTGAGCCCATAGAATCATAGAATTTACAGTGCAGAAAGGGGTAATTCGGCCCATCGGGTCTGCACCTATCCTTGGGAAGAGCACCCTATTTAAGCCTCCACCCTATCCCTGCAACCCAATTACCCCACCTAACCTTTTTCACACTAAGGGTCAATTTAGCATGGCCAATTCACCTAACCTGCACATCTTTGGACTGTGGGAGGAACATGGAGGAAACGCACGCAGACACGGGGAGAAAATCCAAACTCCACACAGAATGTCTCCCGAGGCCGGAATCGAACCTGGAAAGTTGTAAAGTGTGCACCATCCGATTCCCATTAACTCATAATGAGTATGAACTCCCCTGGTAATTGGGGGCAGAGCTTCCCCCTTAATAGTATAAAAACCACGGCCTGGGTGCAGGTCGGGGAGGGTGACCCTTCAGCGGCATGGGGGTTTGGGAGTGTATCTTAATAAATCTCTTTGTTATATCCTACCCTGCGTCCTATGAGTGTTTCTTGCCTGCTGGATTCTGCAGTGATCTTAGGACAATTTAAGCAATTTAACTATATCCGAATGGTAGATATTTATACCTATGCTGTATGTATTGTAAAATGCTGATTTTCACTCTGTAGGGAAAATAACAAATTATTGTTCATAACTCTACCTTGGGATCGATGTAACTGGAAGACAGTCAGGGAAGGCAGCTGAAATTTCCCTATATTTCTCCATGACAGAATCCCCACCTGGAAATCAACCTGATTGACAGGTTTGGTTTACAATATGGCAGGGAGGACTCTCGTCCTGGTCATAGGTAGGGACCCTGCATAACCATAATAGAATTGCAGGGTAGATGGGTGCTCATGTTCTGCTCCTCTTTGCCCACAAGCAGTGCCATGAGAGCCCAAACTGTCCGCATCTCTCTTTACCTTTCGGATTTCCCAAGGCCTGGGAAACCTGGCCAGCAATAGCTAAATCTACAAAGTATGTTATATCCAGAGGCTGCCAGACTCATTAAGGTATTTAAATTACCAGCATGCCTCCTGGGAGTGGGTTGGCTGTTACCCCCTCATCCTGCCTCTGTTAAAACTGGATCTTTAAATGTTAGTACCTGACATGACGCCAAGCCACTTCTTTTTCAAGTTAATATTTACCATTCATCTCTGTTGCTGTTTAGTAATAAGACAGACTGGATAGATTGCAGATACGAGCTCATATGACACAGGATGTTGGGGAAATGATTAGGATCTCAAAGCATCCTATCCTAAATGAAATTATTTATCAGCTGAAAGAATGTAGTGATGGAAGCCAGAGACTGGGAAAAACAGTGCAAACATTTCTTAGGAAAATTTATTGACTGTATAGTAATGCAGAAGTACAAAGTAAAAATGGCAGAAACACTCAGAGGGTTGGGCAGCATCTTGCGAGAGAAACAGTCAACATGTCATAGATTAGAATAGAATCCCTACAGTGCAGAAGGAGGTTATTTGATCCCTTGGGTCTGGATTGTCCCTTCAAATGAGCTCCCTACCCATGTCCACTCTCCTATCCCCGTAACTCCGTAACCTAACCCGCACATCCCTGGACACCAAGCGGCAATTTAGCATGGCCAATCGGCTTAACCTGCACGTCTTTGGACTTTGTCAGCTTAATGACTTTCTTCAGAACTGGAAGAAGTTAGAAATTTAACAGTTTACAATCAGGTCAGAGCCTTGGAAAGGCGATGGAGTAAAAAAGGGAAAGGTCTGTGATTGGGCAATAATGATGAAATGACATACGAAATGATAGTGTAAGAGTGGGTGGTAATGGTAGAAATGGAACGCTGTAATTATCGAGGGAGGTAGATTAGTGAGCGAGAGGAGTAGAGAAATTGAGAGATCGGATGCCACACCAGCAATTCCCAATGCAAACATCAAGAAAGACTAAAAGGCTGGAGAGGGCAGTCCAACAAATGGAGACCCGACATCGACAATCAAGAATGCGAATAGAAATAAGGGGTTCGATTTACTGGCTGCACCCCACCAAAATCAGTCCAGGATCTAGCCGGCAGATCCCATGAGAGGCCACTTCCGGATTTCCTGACGGTCGTTACGCCTCGTGAGATCTGTAGGTCTGTGCGAGATGTCGTGATCTGTTCCCAACCACAAAGGGCAGGACCCAGACTTAAAAGCTCACTTAACTCTGCCTGTGTCAGATCTAACTGGCATCCCAGATCTACTGGTCTCACCGAGGAGACCCCAGCCAGGCGCCGTTTAGCACTGGTTCCCACAAACAGGGACCAGGCGCAATGGCACTTGGGAGGGGGGGGGGGTCTTCCAGGTGAACAGAGGCCATTGGGTGGTTGGTATCTGGGCATGGTGCCACCCTGGCAGTGCCATCTGTGTACCACCTTGGCACTGCCAGGATGCCTAGGTGGCACTTCCAGGCTGGCAGTGGCACAGCCAGGGTATCAGGATGGCAGTGCCAAGGTGCCCAGATGGCATTTTTCCCACTCCGGGAATCAGGCCTGGGGGTACTTTGCCCATATGAGGTAGGGTGCGGGAGGGCTCGAGGACCCCCCCCCCCCACCCCCCCCGGACGGGTCTGGGGTTCCATCGGTGATGGGGGGGGGGGGGGGCAAGAGATTGGGGTGTCATTTAAAAATGGTGCCCCAATCTCTTCCTGCACTGACGAACGGAGCTCCTCAGTGCAGGAAATGCGACTGAGCGCAGATATGGTGGGGCGCTCCCCGCTGAGGTCCGCAATAAAAACAGTGCCATTAGATAGTGGCATCCTCTAATCCCACCCAGAACTGACTCTCTTTTTCGTTAGATCGTGCCCAAGATATAATTCTACTTAATTGTTTATAACCTAAACCATTTTTTGCAATAGTCATGAAAAACAGACAGGAGTGTGGAAAATTATTCTTGAAATACTGGTACAAATTCCTAACTTTATGCAATAAAATTGATTTTGACTTGTTTTGTAACCTCTAACATTGGTTTTGCTCATAATTCAAGCTATTAAGGTGCTACCTCTAAACTTTGTGGCATTTTAAAATCTTTATTACGATTTTAAACTGTTGGTTATGTGAGGCTTATGTATAGTTCACTGTGGTGATATGCTAAATAGCAAGTGCTGCTCTCTCACCACTATTCCTGATATACTGCACTGTTAGGTCATGATGTCCTAGATGTAACATTTGTTCCCCTTCTTCCTCTAATCACAAGTATAAAACCCTGTTGGAAGAAATGACTGGAACACCAAAGCAGTACAGATATTTATTTTCTTACTGGATTGAATATGACGCCAGCAACCCTTCCACCCATCCCTCAGTAAGTCAGGAAACTGTCATCAATAATGAGGTCAACTTGTGTGCGGTCAGTGAAAACAGGTCAAATGTACAGAGTGCTCTTGTCTCCACTTAAACCCTGAAGCACAACCATGAATTTACTGGCATTGATGCTGCAGCATCTGTTCTCATCTGTAGAGGATTATTATTGTCGCCAAGTTTTCCTCATCCTTGCATTTATTTACAGAGTGAAACATTTTAAGCTGACACCTCCTAACTCAACCACAATTTCAATCACGGTCTCTTTATATCTGTTCCAATTATTGTCCGCCACCTGCATACATTCAAACACCATTGTACCAGAATTGACAGTGCAGAAGGAGGCCGTTCGGTCCATCGAATCTTCATCGGCCCCTGGAAAGAGCACCCCACCCAAGCCCACATCTCTACCCTATCCCCGTAGCCCAGTAACCCAACCCATTGAGATTAAATTAAACAGAAGCCTTTCCATCTCTTTAAATAACAATTGAAGTTAATTTGCACAACCAAAATTTCAAAACAAATCAAATTTAAAAAAAAATTAAATTCCCTGTGCAAAGCATTATGTTGCAAAAAACAAGACACCCTACCTCAGCTCACTGCCCCCTCCCTTTCCCACAACCCTGTAACCTCAACTAATCTGCACATGCTTAACACTGAGGTGCAATTTAGCATGATCAATCTACATAACCTGCACATCTTTGGACTGTGGGAGGAAACTGGAGCACCCGGAGGAAACCCACGCACACACGGGGAGAACGTGCAGACTCCGCATAGACAGTCACCCAAGGCCGAGATTGAACCCGGGTCCCTGTCGATCTGAGGTGCAGTGCTAAGCACTGTGCCGCCTGCTACCATGACGCCATACTTCATTGGAAAAGGCCTTAAATAGCGAAAAGCCACATGGAGACAGTGATCAGCTCAGAGCTATATGCAGGTCATTCAACTAAACCCATCAGTTCAGCCAGTGTGTAAATCAAACTCAGAAACAAGCTGTGAGGCAGCAGCCAGCCAGAATATATAACCTGTTCTAGTTTTTAAGGTTCACATGAAAACCAAACTTTTAGATATTCGACTACAGGAAACATCACAACTTTTTGTGAACTCTTCACTTTACCAAACATTCACTTCGACTTTAAATTGTCGTGTCCAAAAGACCACTTGGGAGGTCGAAAATCGTCGAATAGAGAATGAAATAAGTAATCTGTATTCAATCTGTGAGTGTGTGGGTGTGTGAGTGAGACTGAATGTGAGTGAGGCTGAATGTGTCTGATGCTGCATTTAATTTGGGGTAAAAGTGTGTGAGAATAAATTACATTATTTACTTTAAATTCACCAAAGCTTGCTGTTGAATTACTTAATTAACACAATAAGGGTTAGAAAATACACCCCCCTTTCATTATAAACATACTAATTGCAGTATGCAAGGAAAGTAAGAAAGCAAATATATTCTGTCTGTGACAGTGGCAGACCTATGTCATTTAAAAACTACATTGACTGACATGGAGCACATGCTCACAGCTCCAGAACTCATAATCTTATTTTCAGTGTTCAAAATCCAAAAGTTTCCAACCTCTGATTGTTTTTCAAAGAATAGTTTGAGATGCATAAGAGTTGACCCTCAGTGATTGAAAACAGGTTGTTTTCAAGATGTGGTCTGTTTGCTCAAGGCAGTAACAAAAACCAAATGAGTCACATGCATTGATTTCCATGGGAGACATCCCTTTCCAAGTGGAAAATTGATGAAACATAACAGCTTCAGTCTCTAGAACATAGAACATAGAACAGTACAGCACAGAACAGGCCCTTCGGCCCTCGATGTTATGCCAAGCAATGATCACCCTACTTAAACCCACGTAACCCGTATACCCGTAACCCAACAATCTCCCCATTAACCTTACACTACGGGCAATTTAGCATGGTCAATCCACCTAACCCGCACATCTTTGGACTGTGGGAGGAAACCGGAGCACCCGGAGGACGTGCAGACTCCACACAGACAGTGACCCAGCCGGGAATCGAACCTGGGACCCTGGAGCTGTGAAGCATTGATGCTAACCACCATGCTACCGTGAGGCCCATAATGTTGAAGAAAATGAAGCCTGTCAGATCAACAGCTCTATCTCATACAAAATAACCCACCAAAACTTTTCATTATTTTCATTTTCTCCTTGCACGGAAAGTGACAAATGGGAACTGGACACATGCTGTCACCCAGTACCAGGCCAGCCTTGATGGGGTTTTGCGGGACATTTTCCTGCCCTCAGATGGGAATGGCCGACACGCTGCAGAGCTTGTCCCAGTCAAGTTGGGCATGGCTGAGGCACTGAAGAGCATGGTCTGGTCACTGGGGGATGTGTCCCACGCAATGAGGAGCATCGTCAAGGGCATTGAGACAATGGTGCGGTCTATGGGGAATCACCAGGGCTGGCAGAGACAGATGATTCAGGAGCAGCCAGGGCCCAAACCAGCTGCCCATTCATCCCAAGGTGAACCCCAGGGTCCTATGGGCAGCGTCCGGGAGGAGGGGGCACTGTGTGCTAAACACGGACCTGTCCCATTAGGCGCTGAAGGTGGCCATGAGCACTCCCAAGTTCCATCCCTCGGATGAGGTGACATCTCAGGGTCAGCACACTGGACAGGGTGGCACGGCTATGCATGTACTGTCTTCAAGTGAGCCGGGGCCTTCCAGCCCCAGAGCCCCCATTGGACGTCCATCATGCGCATTGAAGGCCACTGGACGAGGTAAGCAGCTGGCTGCCTCCACCTCTGATGTGCATCCTGGGGAAACACCAAAAAATGTAATGGTAGAGCTAGGAGAGCCAGGAACGTTGAGTATCACTTGAGGGCACTGGGATAGGTGGGAGGGGTTAGGTAGGGGGTGGGGAGGGAGTGGGGTCTGGGGTCACGGGTGTTGGGGGGGGGGGTGGCACTATCAGAAATGGGGGTACAGCACATTAAACAACTCTTTGCACAAACATAATGATGCCTCTGTCACTTCCTTCCGCCATGCGGGCTGACCTCCGGACACTTTGCCTGTCTCTCCAGGCAACCCCTCTCCCTGTGGTCATGTCCCGGGAGCCGTGTTCGGATGTTGGCTGCTGCGTGTATGGTGTTGCCTCCCACACAGTGTCCAGGCATCAAGGTGCGATCGGAATGCCAGGCAATGACTCTCACATGATACATGGTCCGCCTACCCACAGGAACCCACTTGGCATGTGTGAAGTGCTCACTTAACCACGATTGCCACTTCCCTGTTAGCAATTGCCTTCAGCCATACAGCCAGATGCCTCAGCAGTGAGTGCGGGTTATGGGTGTTTATTGGGGCAGAAGGGCATGGACAGGGGTTGCCCCCGGAATGGGGTTGGGATCGAGGGGTTGGCATGGTGGTGCCGCAAGCGATTGCCCCCCCCCAGTTTCCCCCCAATGCCTCCCCCCCACCCTCCTATGATGGATCACCCCTGCGGACGGTCCCCCCACCCCCAGCGGGGATCCTCCATCCCCCAGTGACCACAGGGGCAGCAAGCCGGGCTCTTTGCCTATGACCAGAGATGGCTATTCATCTCCTCGGCTCCCCACAGAAGCCCTTCCGTCATGAACACTTGCTGGGAAGGTCGGAGGCCATTGGATGACGGATGAATTTTGTTAATTGTATGGAAATGGGGCTTAAGTGGTGATAATTGGATTCTCGCCCCGCTACAGTGAGATTCTGAATTCGCCTACGGAAGCAAGTCGGTTGCATTGCAAACTGTTTGGCGCCTGGCGTGGTTCCCGTTTTTGGCCTCTCCCACTATTCACTGGCCTCATTACACTTGAGCGCGAGTGTAACGAGGCCGGAATATCATGCTCATAGATTCCTATCCGTTGAGGCAAGATCAGTCTGGCTTAGTTTGAGATAATTAGGAGCATGACAACATGGGCCAATGAATGGGAAAAAGGTTGATTCAGGAGCAATGCAGATTATTTGCTACAACTTCAGCCTATTGACCTCGAGATGACCTCTGACCTCGAGATGACCTCTGAGAGTGGGTTGGCATAAGTAGGTCGAAGCTGGATATCATATACCAGGCATGGGCAACTCTACAGCTCACCAAGGGACACGTTGCTAGAGAGCAGGATCGCAGAAGTATTAAAGGCCACTCCCTTTCACCCTGGGCCAGATAAGAAGCACAAGCTTTCAAGGAGCTGACTGCTGAAGATGATTCTCCAAGTCTATGGCCAACAGCTGCTCCCTTAAATGTGTCACCTGCTCCAGCTGGACTGGTGAAGGAAAAAGGCATTGTGAATGCTTCTCAAAGACTCGTAGCAGCTTGATATCACCATTAGCCCAAAATGAGAGAATTTTATAGAACATAGAACGATACAGCGCAGTACAGGCCCTTCGGCCCTCGATGTTGCACCGACATGGGAAGTCCAAAAACTAAAGGCCATCTAACCTACACTATGCCCTTATCATCCATATGCTTATCCAATAAACTTTTAAATGCCCTCAATGTTGGCAAGTTCACTACTGTTGCAGGTAGGGCATTCCACGGCCCCACCACTCTTTGCGTAAAAAACCCACCTCTGACCTCTGTCCTATATCTATTACCCCTCAATTTAAAGCTATGTCCCCTCGTGCTAGCCACCTCCATCCATTGAAAGAGAACTGAGGACTGCTGAGGTGAGATTAACATTTACATTGCTTCTCACAGGCTGAGCCTAGTCAGGGCCATATAATCACACCAATAGAAGGTTACCCACATGATTAGTCTCCAGTTTTAGGTGGCTATGGTATGATTATCAGTGAATAATGTCATAAATCTAATAATCACATTCGCAATACTGGTGAGCTAAGCACCAATAATAAACTTTTATTGGCTTAGGCCAAGCTGTCAACCGAGTAACACATATCTCATTTAGTACATCATTCCCTATTAATAGTGTTGAACATGGTTAATGCACCATAACTGTAGCACAAGTTCCCAACAAATTATGGACCCTGTAAAGTCCTGAGTGCAACCAATGTTGCAATTACAGGAGCAACTCCTCCATAAAGCTTACTATACAAACACGAACAGTATCCAGATATATTGTTCATATAATAGTGTTTGCAAGAACATTGCACTTTGAAACATTTCACACATTGTCATGTGAGAGTTCCTTTAAGAAATGGATGTTTAAGCAATGCACCTTTAAGAAATGCAGTGATGTCAGAGTGTGGGTGGAGCTGGGCTTTTAGCTCAGCCATTTTGACGTTTTTAGTTTCAGTTTGAGAGAGCAGCTGAAAAGTGCCTGGCTGGTTTGCTGAGAGCTGCATGCAGGAAAAGAGCTGGTCTGGTGATTTCTGCAAATCCAAAGACTATAAATATATTGAATGCAACCTTTTGTGCTCCTATTTTTGAAGGGTTGAAGTCTTTTGGAGGTTTAAAAGAACAGTTTGCAGGATTGGGTAGTGTTGTATTATTTTTGGAGTTATCTTTGAAGTAAGGGGTGTTAAGAGATCCAATGTTTATTTTAAAAGGTTAAGTTGAGTTCATGGAGTAAACATTGTTTTGTTTTAAAAAAACACGTGTCCATAATTGTAATACCACACCTAGGGAACAAGCTGTGTGCTTCAAAAGCAACAATCCATTAAAGGGGGGGGGCGGTGGGGGTTGGTTGAACTCCATGATACATTTTGGGGTTCTGAATACACCTCTCCCATAACAATTGGGGGCTCGAGGGGGATAAAAGTCTAACTATTGGATTGGCTTTTGTGAACTTAAAGACAGTGAAGGATTGTTGTTTTTCCGGTGTGGTATTTTAGTTTAAGTGGGGAGTGTGTTGTGGACAATGGCTCTTTCAGAGGCTCAGAAGTTTTTTGGGGGTGGAGATGGTCATACGCAGTACCTTACAGACAGAGATGAAAATCAGACTGTTAGATTTGGCAAAAACATTGCAGTTAACATTACCTGATAAAATGTGAAAAGATGAGGTAATTATGGCGGTGGTTAAGCATTTAAAGTTGCCTGAGATAGAGTTTGACTCATTAGAAATGGCAAAATTTTAGTTGCAAATTAAACAAATGGAACATGAGAAAGAATTAAAACGGCTTGAATACGAAAGAGAGAGCGAGGAAATAGAGAGAGCGAGAGAGAGGAAAAAGAAAAGGAGAGAGAAGAAAGGAGAAAAGAAAGAATAGCCCTAGCAGAACAAAAAGAAAAAGAAATCAGACAAGGAATCCCCCCCCCGACAGGCCGGACGGCGGAGGAGAAGGAGCGAGCGGAGGAGAAGCGGCAGCGGAGGAGAAGGAGCGAGCGGAGGAGAAGGAGCGAGCCGAGGAGAAGGAGCGAGCCGAGGAGAAGCGGCAGCGGAGGAGAAGGAGCGAGCGGAGGAGAAGCGAGCGGAGGCGGAGAGGTGACGCAGAGGAGCGGCGGCGACACCCCCAGCCCAACAGCGGCAGGTCCAACCCCTCTCCCTCCCCCCCCACGCGGGCCAGGAGCGGTGCGGCAGCGGCGGACTCTCTTCTCCCTCCCCCCCCCCCCCAGACGCGGGCCGGGAGCAGAGCGGCAGCGGCGGACACTCTTCTCCCTCCCCCTCCCCCCCCCCACGCGGGCCGGGAGCAGAGCGGCAGCGGCGGGCCCTCCTCTCTCCCCCCCCCCCCCCCCCCCAGACGCGGGCCGGGAGCAGAGCGGCAGCGGCGGGCCCTCCTCTCTCCCCCCCCCCAACCAGCAGCGGGGACACCCCCCCCCAACCAGCAGCGGGGACCCCCCCCCAACCAGCAGCGGGGACACCCCCCCCCCCAACCAGCAGCGGGGACACCCCCCCCCCCCCAACCAGCAGCGGGGGCACCCCCCCCCCCAACCAGCAGCGGGGACACCCCCCCCCCCAACCAGCAGCGGGGTCACCCCCCCCCCAACCAGCAGCGGGGACCCCCCCCCCCAACCAGCAGCGGGGACACCCCCCCCCTTACCGGCAGCGACCACCGGCCCACTCGCCCCTCCCCCCCCAACTGCAGTGACCACCACGTGGCAAGGACAAAGGGACTCTCTCTCTCTCTCCTGGGCGAGTGGAGAGAGAAAACAAAAGAAAAAAAAGAGACTTATATTTCTGTTTTTTTTTAAAAAAAACCCCAAAAGAAAACTGGTAAAGAGAAAAGGGGTAAAATAAAGGGGTAAAGGAAAGAAGGGGGGAAATAAATTTTATTTAAAAAAAAATAAAATAATAATATATATATATATATATATATAACAATAAATAAAATAAAAATAGGGTGCGGAAAAGGGGGAAAAGAAGAACACGGAGAGAAGAAAAGATGAAGGGGAAGGGGGAGAAAAAAATACCAGAAGGGAGCCAAGAGAAAGGGGGCACCGGAAGTAGACGGGGCAAAGGGCAAACCAGCTTGGGCGAACGAGTCAACACGCGAAGCAGCGGGAAGGATGGATCGCCGCATCCAAAAGAGCTGGACGGGCGGGCAACCTCCCCCCTGGGGTTAGAGGGGGGCGTGAATTGGAAGGAAGCTATTGCCGAGGTGGTAAGGGAGCAGCTGCAGGCAATCAAGGCAGAGTTAAAAGCAGACGCAGAGGCCGCAGCACAGGCAGCAGTGACCAGGACCATGTCAGGGGTGCAGCAGACTCTGACCAGATTGGAGGAGAAAGTGGATGCCCAAGGGAAGATACTGGAAGTCCAGGGGGCAACCATTAAAGAGCTGGAGAAGGCAGCGACTGACGTGAGCGACCGGGCCATGTCCCTGGAGAGGGAAATGGCGAAACTGAGTGCAACACAGGGGAGCCTGAAGGGCAGGGTAGACGACCAGGAGATCAGCTCGAGAAGGCAAAATATTAAGATAGTGGGCCTGCCAGAGGGGATAGAGGGTAGAAATCCCACAACATTCGTGGCTGCGATGCTGGGCTCCTTAGTGGGGCGGGAAACTTTTCCCACCCCACCGGAAATGGACAGAGCTCATCGGTCACTGCGCCCGAAGCCCAAGGAAGGGGAAAAACCGAGAGCAGTTATAGCCAGACTGCACCGGTACCGGGATAGGGAGACAATCCTGCGCTGGGCCAAGGAGAATAGAGCCTGCAATTGGGACGGGCACGCCATCCGAATCTACGAGGATTTTGGAGCGGACATAGCTAAGAGACGGGCGGAGTTCAACAGAGCGAAAGCAGCTCTCTATAAGAACAAAGTACGTTTTGGTATGCTGTACCCAGCAAAACTCTGGGTCACATACCAACACAAGGAATATTTCTTTACAGCCCCTGCCGAGGCGAATAGATTCGTCGAGGAGCACGGGCTGGAAAAACGCCATGGGAAGTAGGGACGAGGGGCCCATGGCAAGGAGATACGTCATGCCGACGGGTGGGTGGGGAGGGGCGAGGCAAAGCCAGCCCCCTCCCCCCTGGCAGGAACACCCAGAACGAAAAACAACCCAATGCCCAAGGGCCCGCTCCAGGTGGGAGGCCAGGCCCCGGCACGAGGGAATGGGAGTACTGGAGAGGGGAGAGGGGAAGCGGGACAGCAACCTCCGAGAGGGGAGCCACCGTGCTAGCAGGAAAGCTAGCGAAGGGGGCGCGCAACAGAGCAGGGCCGCAGCGCACCCCCAACAGGGGGGAAGGCGCCAGGCAGGGGAGGGGGGGGATCACCCATCAAAGGTGGGAGAGCAAATGGGGACAGGAATGGGGGAGAGAGGGGCAATGGAGGGGTATACAGGGGTATCCCCGAAAGGGATAGAGCAGGGGGGGGGGGGCACTCGGGGGGCGAGAGACCAGGGAGGGGAATTGCAGGGACGAAGGGACAAAAGAGGCCAGAAAGGGAATAGGGCCACAAAGTGCCACAGACAAGGGCTCGAAACAGGGAACTGCTGCAAGCACCCACCCAGTACGGTCTGTGGGTGAAGGGGCCCCCCGGAGTGCAGGGGACTACCCGCGTGGCGGACACACAGTGGACGGCCATGGCGGGTGTCCCCGGGACAAGGGGGAACCCCGGAGCGCAGGGACCCGACCGCATGGGGAGAGCAGTGATAGTGGACATCCTGGACGGCCCCCTAACAAAGGGAAACCCCAGAGGGCAGGGGCGCGTCCACCGGACAAATATGGTTAACCCCACAGGAGCAAGGGGGCAGAAGCCCCCCACCAGAATAGTCACCTGGAACGTAAGGGGACTTAACGGCCCAGTGAAGAGATCTAGAGTCCTCACCCACCTTAGAAACATGAGGGCCGACATAGTCTTCCTCCAAGAGACGCACTTGAGGGAGCAGGACCAACTGCGGGTAAGAAAGGGCTGGGTGGGACAAACCTATCATTCCTGTTATGGGGCAAGGGCCAGGGGGGTGGCGATCCTGATTGGCAAGAGGACAATGTTTAGGGCGACAAAGACGGTTACGGACCCAGGGGGACGGTATGTCATGGTCAGCGGGGCCCTGGATGGGGCGCCGGTAGTTCTAGTTAACGTGTACGCGCCCAACTGGGACGACACGAGCTTCATCCAAAAGACCATGGCAGAAATCCCGGACATAGCGACGCACCGACTAATCATGGGGGGGGACTTCAACTGTGTACAGGACCCAACGACGGACAGATCAAACCCCAGAACGGGGAAAACCTCAAACATGGCAAGGGAACTCAGTCACTATATGGAGCAGATGGGAGCAGGAGACCCCTGGAGATTCGCCCACCCGGGGGAGAAAGAATTCTCTTTCTTCTCCCCAGTACACAACGTGTACACCAGAATTGACTTCTTTGTGGTGGGGAAAACGGTGCTTCCAGAGATAGACAAGGTGGAATACTCCGCAATTGTGATATCAGACCACGCTCCACACTACATGGATGTGCGGCTAGAGATGGGAAGGGCCCAGCGCCCCAAATGGAGGTTGGACGGTGCCTTACTAGCTGACAAGGCCTTCAGCGAAAGGATAGCGCAGGCCATAGCGGAGTACACTGAGATCAACCAAAACGGGGAGGTCTCACCCTCCACATTCTGGGAAGCGGTTAAGGCCGTACTAAGAGGGGAAATCATAGCCTACAAAGCGCAAAGAGATAGGGAGGAAAGGGTGGCTAGGCAGAAGCTGGTCGACTCCATACTGGAGGTAGACCATAAATACTCCGAGGCCCCGACTGTAGAACTCCTGGCGGAGAGGAAAGAATTACAAAGGAACTTTGACCTGCTCTCCACCAGGAAAGCAGTACACCAACTCCGCCAGGCACGCGGGGCCCTATACGAACACGGAGACAAAGCCAGCCGCCTGTTGGCCCACCAGCTGAGAAAGCAGGCAGCCAGCAGAGAAATTGCGCAAATCAGAGATACCAGAGGCACGTTGGAAACAGAACCAGAGAGGATTAACAAAACCTTCAAGGCCTTCTACCAAAAGCTGTACACCTCAGAGCCCCCAACGGGGAAGGCTGGGATGAACCGGTTTCTTGACGGACTGGACATACCAGTTGTGGGAGAGGGCAGAAAACGGGATCTGGAAGCACCACTAGCACTGGGAGAGATCATGGAGAGCATTAGCTCCATGCAGGCGGGGAAGGCGCCGGGACCGGACGGATTCCCGGCGGAATTCTACAAAAAATTTGCGACAGCGCTGGCCCCGCACCTGCGGGAGATGTTCACAGACTCGCTAGCTAGGGGCACGTTGCCACCCACGTTAGCACAGGCCTCAATCTCGCTGATACCTAAGAAAGACAAAGACCCAACGGAATGTGGGTCATACAGACCCATATCTCTGCTGAATGCAGACGCCAAAATACTGGCCAAAATCCTAGCCAAGAGGCTAGAAGACTGTGTACCTGAGGTGGTCACAGAGGACCAGACGGGCTTTGTCAAAGGTAGACAGCTTACCGCGAACATCAGGCGCCTGCTGAACGTGATAATGACCCCCTCCGGGGAGAGAACACAAGAGGTGATCGTCTCCCTGGACGCAGAAAAGGCCTTCGACAGAGTCGAGTGGAAATACCTCATAGAGGTACTGGAGCGGTTCGGGCTTGGAACAGGGTTCACCGCTTGGGTAAAGCTCCTGTACAACGCTCCCATGGCGAGTGTACAGACCAACAATACCAACTCCCAATACTTCCAGCTGCACAGGGGCACCAGACAAGGATGCCCACTGTCCCCGCTGCTGTTCGCACTAGCAATTGAACCGCTAGCAATCGCGCTCAGGGCAGCAAAAAATTGGAGGGGGATCCGAAGGGGAGGTAGAGAGCACAGAGTCTCACTCTATGCGGATGATCTGCCCCTCTATATCTCGGACCCACAAAGCAGCATGGACGGAATCATTGCGCTCCTGAAAGAGTTTGGAGCCTTCTCGGGCTACAAACTCAACATGAGCAAAAGTGAGATCTTCCCAGTACACCCGCAAGGGGGGGGGGGCAGCACTAAAGGGGCTGCCGTTCAATCAAGCCCGACATAAATTCCGCTACCTGGGGATCCAAATAGCCCATGACTGGAAAGGGATCCACAAATGGAACCTCACCAGCCTGACGGAGGAAGTTAAAAAGGACCTGCAAAGATGGAACACACTCCCGCTCTCCCTCGCGGGGAGAGTTCAGACGATCAAAATGAACGTACTGCCCAGGTTCCTCTTCCTGTTTAGATCCATTCCGATCTACATCCCCAAGGCCTTTTTCAAAGCGCTGGACAAACTCATCATGGCGTTCGTATGGGGGGGTAAAAATGCTAGGATCCCAAAGAAGGTCTTACAAAAAACAAAAACCAGGGGAGGGCTAGCCCTCCCGAATCTACAATTCTACCACTGGGCAGCAACAGCCGAGCGAGTAAGGGGATGGATCCAGGAGCCAGAAGCTGAGTGGGTGCATGGGGAGGAGGCCTCCTGCATGGGAACCTCCCTCCGGGCCCTCGCCACGGCAGCACTCCCATCCCCACCCAAAAAACACTCCAGCAGCCCAGTGGTGACAGCCACCCTCCAATCCTGGAACCAACTGCGGCAGCAATTTGGCCTGAACAAAATGTCGGACAAGGCTCCCATCTGCAACAACCATAGGTTCAAACCAGCACTGACTGATGCCACCTTCAAAAGGTGGAGACAGGACGGGGGGACACTGACAGTCAGGGACCTATACACGGACGACAGGATCGCAACACTGGACAAACTGACAGAGAAATTTCAGCTAGCTGGGGGGAACGAGCTACAGTACCTGCAGCTCAAAAACTTCCTACGAAAGGAGACAAGGACGTACCCACAACCGCCACGACAGACACTACTGGAAGACCTACTGGACGCAAGTATCCTAGAGAAAGGGAACTGTAGTGACATGTATGGCCGACTGGTAGATAGGGACGACACCGTACTGGACGCAACAAGAAGGAAATGGGAGGACGACCTGGGGATGGAGATAGGGTGGGGACTCTGGAGCGAAGCACTGCATAGGGTCAACTCCACCTCCACGTGCGCAAGGCTCAGCCTGACGCAACTAAAAGTGGTACATAGAGCCCACTTAACAAGAACCCGTATGAGTAGGTTCTTCCCGGAGGTGGAAGACAGATGTGAACAGTGCCAAAGAGGCCCGGCCAACCACGCCCACATGTTCTGGTCTTGCCCCAGACTCGTGGAGTACTGGACAGCCTTCTTCGAGGTTATGTCCAAAGTGGTGGGAGTGAGGGTGGAGCCATGCCCGATAGTGGCGGTCTTCGGGGTTTCAGAACAGCCAGATCTATTCCTGGGGAGGAGGGCGGACGCCCTTGCCTTTGCCTCCCTGATCGCCCGCCGTAGAATCCTGTTTGGCTGGCGGTCAGCAGCACCGCCCAGAGCTGCGGACTGGCTGTCCGACCTCTCGGAATCTCTCCAAATGGAGAAAATCAAATTTGCCATCCGAGGGTCGGACGACGGCTTCCACAGAACGTGGGAGCCATTCATGCAACTGTTCCGGGACCTATTTGTGGCCAATGTACAAGAGGAAGAATAGTCGGGGGAAGGTAGCGGGAGGGGGGGGGGGCTACAGGTTCGGTACGGGGGTTCGATGGCTAGCTAAGGCCCAAAACCAAACTAAATAAACATGTTGAGGGGGTGGGGGGGGGCGCAGTTACTACTACGAAGATGCTTACCCGTAAATATGTATGTTAATTTTTGCGTGTTTGTTTTTTTTTCTTTTTCTCTCCTAACAATTTGTAATTTGTTCAATATAAAATATGAAAACTGAATAAAAACATTTATAAAAAAAAAGAAAAAGAAAGGGAGATACAGATCAGGGAAAAATATAAAGAGAGGGAGTTTAAACTTCAGAAAATGGCCATGAAACATGACAATCAGTTAAAATTGGCAGACATAAAGGGAAACGTACAGTTGGATGATAGTGATGAGGATAGTGAGAAAGAGCGTCATAGTCGAAGGCTTGGTGGAAATCTATTTAAATATGTCCAAGCATTGCCAAAGTTTGACGAGAAGGAAGTGGAAGCCTTTTTCATTTCATTTGAGAAGATAGCTAAACAAATGAAATGGCCACAGGACATGTGGGTGTTACTGATTCAAACAAAGCTGGTCGGTAGAGCTTGTGAAGTGTTTGCATCACTACCGGAGGAGGTATTTGGGACGTATGAGGAGGTGAAGAAATCCATCTTAAGTGCATATGAGCTAGTGCCTGAAGCTTACAGACAAAGGTTCAGAATTTTAAGGAAAGAATTCGGTCAAACATACATGGAGTTTGAAAGGCTCAAACAGAGTAATTTTGATAGGTGGATAAGAGCATTGAAAATAGACCAAACGTATGAAGCTCTCAGAGAAATTATACTTTTGGAGGAGTTTAAAAATTCAATTCCTGGTGTAGTGAGAACTCATGTGGAAGAACAGAGGGTTAAAACTGCGAGATCAGCAGCAGAAATGGCAGATGATTATGAATTAGTTAATAAATCAAAGATTGGTTTCCGACATCAGTTTCAGCCTGTGAGGGATAGAAACTGGGGACATGAGAAATACTCAAGTGGTAAAGGTAAAGGTGATCTGATGGGAGACAATAAAGAGAGTGTACCTCAGATTAAAAAAGAAATCCAGGTGGGTGGAAAAGAAATGAAAAGTTTCAAATGTTTTCACTGTAATAAACTAGGCCATGTAAAGTCACAGTGTTTGTGGTTGAAGAAAAGCACTGGAAAGTCTGATGTGGTAAAACAGGATAGGCCAGTGGGATTTGTTAGAGTGGTAAAGGAAAGCCCAAGGGAAACAAATGAGGTGCAAATGATTGTACAGCCTGTTCAAGAAGTAATTGTTAAGAAGGTGCCAGATGACTTTGAAGAATTTACTTGTGTGGGTAAAGTTTACTCATGTGTATCAGGAGAAGCAGGTAAAGAAGTCACAATTTTAAGAGATACAGGGGCTAGTCAATCTTTAATGGTAAGAGATGAGGAATTACGTAGTTTGGGAAGAATGTTGCCAGAAAAGGTGGTGATATGAGGAATTCAGGGTGAGAGGAGTAGCGTTTCATTATATGAGTAAGGTTGGAAAGTCCAGTGAACCGTAGTGAAGTAGTAGTAGGCGCAATAGATAAACAGTTTATCTTGGGTAATGATATCGCTGGATCGCAGTTGGGAGTGAGGACTACTGTGATTGATAAGCCAGTGGAAAATCAGACAACTGGTGTTGAAGACAATGTGGTGACTAGGAGATTTCACAGTCGCTTCATTGCAGTATTAATGTAAACCTACTTGTGACACTAATAAATATTACTATTATTATATCTTCTCGATCATGACTTCTAAACTTTAGCTAGTAGATCAGTAGAAGTAGGTCAGAAAGAAGCAAGGTGCTCCCTCATGGGAAACTTGCACTTTTTGGTAACCTGTTATAGATGGACAAAAGTGAAACACTAGGGGCGCGATTCTCCGCTCCCCAAGCGGCGTGGGAGAATCGCGGGAGGCCCCCCGACAAAATTCACGTCCCCCTCGCGCCCCCGGCGATTCTCCCCCCCCCCCCCCGCTCCAAAGAATCGCCGCTGGTGGTTTTTCACGGCGGCCGTTTCACGACGGCGGCAAACACACCTGGTCACTGCCGTCATGAAACGGGAGTGAGAAGCCCGTTTGGGGCTTGTAGGTGGCCAAGAAAGGAAAGAGCACCATGACTGTGCTCGGGAGGGGACAGGCCCGCGATCGGTGCTCACCGATCGTCGGGCCGGCGTCCAAATCGTACGCACTATTTCCCCTCCGCCGCCCCGCAAGATCAAGCCGCCACGTCTTACGGGGCGGCTGATGGAAAAGACGGCCACCGCGCATGCGCGGGTACGTGCCATCAGCGTCATGACGTCAGCTGCGCATGCGCGGGTTGGAGCCGGCCAATAGGCGCGCCCACCGCGTCATTCTCAGCACGACGCCCCCGCGGCCGAGATTTACGGAGCGCCGCTCCTAGCCCCGCCGGGAGTGGAGAATAGGGGGCGAGGAGAGACCTCCGAGGCCGTCGTGAAACTCGGCCGAGTTCACGACGGCCCTCCCGATTTTTCCTGGGAGCGGAGAATTACGCCCGTGAAGTGGGTCATCCATTCATTTTTTTTTAACAAGACAACTACATGAAGGGTAAGCCTAAGAGAGGAGAACATAACCAAAATCATGGACAATAACATTGAAAATGGACCACTGGGCTTGTCACTTTACTTAAAATAAGAAGCCATATATAAAAAGCACGATAAACTTCCAGTTGTACCATTCTGTTCGCCGTAGTAAAAGAATGTGAACTTGGTAGTGAATAATTAATTATGGCTTTCAGGCCAGCAATTTCTGATGATTCCTTCTTTCTACTTTCAAATTGCAGTGCTAATCAGTCCTTCTTCTTAAGCTGAAGTCCTTATTTATCCCTTCAGCATTAAGAATTTAGATTGACATTGATTAATGTCAGTATCATAGCTTTTTAGGTGTGCAATATGCAAATAACAAAAACCAATAACTGCTAAAGCTGCATCCTGTGGGAAATTAAATCAGGTCACTTTTTAACAAATTTGTACCTTAATCCAACTTTCTTCAACTTTAAAGACCAATTAGCCGACGATTTCAATCACATTGGAGGAGAAATCAAATTTCTTACTACTGGCCAGTACCAAAAATATCTATATTTAGCACGGCAGCACGGTAGCATGGTGGTTAGCATAAATGCTTCACAGCTCCAGGGTCCCAGGTTCGATTCCCGGCTGGGTCACTGTCTGTGTGGAGTCTGCACGTCCTCCCTGTGTGTGCGTGGGTTTCCTCCGGGTGCTCCGGTTTCCTCCCACAGTCCAAAGATGTGCGGGTTAGGTGGATTGGCCATGCTAAATTGCCCGTAGTGTCCAAAAAGTAAGGTTAAGGGGTGTTGTTGGGTTACGGGTATAGGGTGGATACGTGGGTTTGAGTGGGGCGGTCATTGCTCGGCACAACATCGAGGGACGAAGGGCCTGTTCTGTGCTGTATTGTTCTATGTTCTATGTTCTAAACTTAGGTGTCCAAGTAATATATGCCTGTACCATTTGATTTAAAACTGATGCAATCTTGACATTTTTTTATCCATTTTCATTACAACTTTTATCACATTTGTATCAGTAAACTTCAATATAAGGTCATCATTGTGCTTATGCAATTCAGCCACCTAGTTCTCACAATCATCTCAAAATACGATCAGAAAATCTTTCAACTTCCATTCACTCCCTCGTTGGGCTGAGTTCCCGACGGCACGGGTACATGTGCTCTCAGTTTTCGGGAACCCAGTGTGGCGGCTGTGGACTGTGTCCAATGCCGCCACAGTCGGGGGGGGGGGGGGGGGGGCATGCTGTTGGCTGGGGGGACTTCGGCGAGGGCTGGGGGGACTGGTGGGATTCATCTGGGGTTGGCGAGAGATGTCTCGTGGGGCACTATCTGGCAGGTTTGGTCTGCACGTCACTGGTGCCATGTTGTACGGCCCAACAGCTGCAGGTCGTTGCCGTGAGCATGCGCGGCCACGGACCCGGCAATTCTCCAGGCATTTATATCAGGCAGGCCGTGGGTTTTACATGGTGCGGCTGCTAGCCCCCCACCGGTCAGAGCATCGGTGCAGGGGCGGCACCGACTTTTTCATCATAAAACCAGACACTCCCTCTGGAGATAGCCTCAAAACTGGAGAATCCAGACCCCAGATTTCTGACTGTAACAGTTGAATTTGGATTGTGAAATCTGGGCTAGTAGAGAGTATCTAATCCCAGAGTGCATTAGTACAGTTCAGGCAATTATCCTGAGGATTTTTTTTCCTTTTAACCTCGAGTGGTTTCTGCTCAAAGTTTTTCAAAATTATTTGAAGTGAAGTTGGAGGATAAATTTCTGAACTTTTACTGCAATACAATGGGTGTGAGAGAGAGATGAGAGCTTTCTAATTGCACACCTGTTGTAGCCTTCTGTTCTATCATCTATAAATTTTGGAAATGGGGTTGGCGAGAGAAAAAAAATGGGTCTATCTTCTTGAAATGTTCTTTGCAACTTCCAAAAAACTAAAATTACCCGTTGAAATTTGAAGTCAGTCGAATGGCTTACCAGTGTTTTCTGACAGTCAGAAAAGATCGATGTTAATATGAGATAACATTCTGGTTTCAAACACTATGGTACAGAGAAAGATGGAGATGGACAGTCATGGAGAAAGACAGAGTGTTTTCTTTATTCTTCTTTGATATGGTTTCGAAAGAAAAAGGTTCAATTTTGAAAGGAAATAAAGTCTCTAGGAGCAGCAGACAGCAAAGCAGAATAAGTGGAAGAAGGGAAGTTGTCTACCTGACATCTCCAGCAATGGGCAAGGATATGTTGGAGTGAATGAAGGGTTACAGATGAAATGAGTGAAAGTGAAGGAAAGGAGAGAGTGGAATAATAATAATCTTGATTGTCACAAGTAGGTTTACATTAACACTGCATTGACGTTACTGCGAAAAGCCTCTAGTCACCACATTCCGGCGCCTGTTCAGGTACATGGAGGGAGAATTCAGAATATCTAAATTACCTAACAGCACGTCTTTCAAGACTTGTGGGAGGAACCAAAGAACCCGGAGGAAACCCACGCAGACATGGGGAGAATGTTCAGACTCCACACAGACAGTGACCTGTCGTGTATCCACCCTGGGGTAACACGGACTGCAACTGGATGAAGTTGGACTGGAAAGCAGACACCAAACTTAGACGTCA
The DNA here is from genome assembly GCF_902713615.1 of Scyliorhinus canicula. Classification (NCBI taxonomy): domain Eukaryota; kingdom Metazoa; phylum Chordata; class Chondrichthyes; order Carcharhiniformes; family Scyliorhinidae; genus Scyliorhinus; species Scyliorhinus canicula. The sequence goes on along the minus strand of NC_052162.1, from coordinate 58,433,118 downwards.
GTTCAATACAATTTATTGAACTTCTGTAACAATGCACACAGCTTGCTGTGGGTTGACACTCTACTAATCTAAGCGTGCTAACTGTGATGTTGTACGAAGTAAATAATGGCATGATGGGAAAACAGGCCAATTACTGGGTACAATGAAATAAAAACTGACTTTGCATGACCTAAAGCACAAATAAGATCAGAGAAGGTCAAGTTGTTCCAAAGCTGCCTGGGCTCTGTAAACTCTGATAAGACCAACTCGTCATAACCCAAAGCAGTCTAAATATGACAAAATAGGACCAGAGCTAATCTCCACTAATTCTTAAACAAGTATCCTCCGATTCTTAAACATGCGATGAAAAGACAAGATAATGGTATGAGACCCCGAATCCTCAAAGGTCAGCAAGGTGACGCCTGTTTTATGATATTGCTTATGTTTTCACTTCTGATCGAATTCCTGACCAAGCTGTAGTTACGTAATCACGATTCTGAAAATGTATAAATATTGAGATAATTCTCTGTAACAGCACGGAACTTGGGAAGGAAACAGCAGTTTGTATTGACTGCTCCCTGACTTCAAGTTTCAGCCATTTCTGCATGCAGTTGTAATTCGCAAATAAAGCCTTGTTTTGTTTTCTTAACGAGCGTTGTTGAATCTTTCTATCACAGTCCAGAAGCGGGAAAAATATTGACTTCGACATAACAATAACTAACTAGACTAGACTAGCTCTGAGCCACATGTAGAAGTTGCTTAATGATATATACACCTTGACTGTCACTACAGTTGTCACCAATGGAAAGAGGCAGAGTGTTGATGCCTCGTGTGTTTTATAGTGGGAAACTCCCCTTTAGTGTTCTGACTGGTGATTGGTTGTGTTCTGTCCTGTGTGTTCATTGGCTAACTTGGGTGTCTGTCACTGCCTGTCTTTACCTCATTATGTGCATGTGTGCATACTATGACATGACCCAAGCCGGGAATGGAACCTGAGATCCTGGCGATGGGTCAAGTATAAGTTTAAAAGGGGAAAAGGTTAGAGTAATATTACACAATTTTCTCTTTGAATAGAAAAGTAAATTGCAAAGAAAAACTTGCTATCCCCTGTAATTTGTGTTATTCTGGATTAGCATTCACATCAATTTAGAGGTCAACAATCAAATCAAATATTTAACCTTGAAATTTAACCTTTGTACAGAAAGAACATGTTAACTATTCTTTCCTTTATACATTCATGGGACGTGCCACAGGAGCAGAAGAAAGTTTTCACTCTACACTTTACAGCAAAAGTGGGTTCACATTTATGCCAAACTGCCCAGCACAATAGTGCTTTGCAGGCATGATATTCAGCCAACACTGCAAATGATTGATTGTCAGATTGACAGGTAGAAGCATCACAATGTTCAGACTTCCAAGTCTAAGTCCGTGTAAGTGCTGATCAAGATTTTATGAAGAAAATTATGCAGTTGAGTGCAGTAAGTAAATTTTATATGTAACTCTTGCATATTCATGAGATCTGTTTGTCGGTAGCTGAAACATTTGGGCCGGGATTCTCAAGCTCACGGCGAGTCGGAGAATCGCCGGGGGGGGGGGGGGGGGGATACGAGAATCCCACCACGCCGCTCCGACGTCAGGCCGCTGATTCTCTGGCGACTGGAGAATCGGCGCCAATCACGCCCGCACAGTCGCTGCGGCGCCGGCGGGGGCTGCTGAAATAGGCCCCCGCGGCAATTCTCCATGCGCGACGGGCCGAGTCCCGCCGGCATGGTTCAGACCTGGTCGCACCTGACGGGAGCCCAGACCCGTGGCCGATGTGGGACATCCTGGTTGGGGGCCAGGGGGATCTGACTCCGAGGGGGCATCCACAGAGTGCAGGCCCGCGATCAGGGCTTCCGATCAGCCGGCGGCCGCGATCTGGAGGGGGCCAACCTCCTGCTGCACGGGCCCACTATTTGGTTGGTGACATGTTGCTCCGCGCCGGTGCAGAGACGGCAACCACGCGCATGTGCCAGCGCGGAGACGGCCGTGGCGCACATATGTGGACTTTCGCCAGCCGTGTAGGGCCGGCTTTCGATGGCGGAGCAGCGCACAGCACTCTGGCGCCGTTCTAGCCCCCGAAGAAGAGGAGAATTACTGGGCCTGGAGGCCCGTTGATGCCGGCGTCACTCGTGCTGGTTTTGACGCCGGCATCAACACTTAGCCGCGATATCGGTGAACCCTGGCATTGGTCTTAAATTCTCTGTACTCTGGCCATGGTTTTCCATCCTGCTAGCAAAAGGCATCTTCGCAGGCAAGATGGGAAAATTTGGAGAGTGGCCATTACCACCCGTGACAATGCCTGTCGCTGGCAGGATTGGAAAATCTTGCCCGCTGTGTAAATCTGCTGTCTGTGACATGTCATTGACCACTTGTGATCAATGATTTACCAATTGAAAGGTATTGATGATCATATTGCATAATTTTCTTTCACTGTGACTTATGATTTTGCAAAACCTTTTGTACAAATTCTCAATATTAGTTTCTCAGGTAACATTTGATCCTTTTGGACATTGATTTGCCTTTGAATCATTCAGATTGAAGGCAGATTCAATCATTAATGGACTATTTCTCAATTCACAGTTTGCTTTGAATAAAGCACCAGCTCTAATATATTTTGGTTCGAGGCATTCTCATGACGTGACTTGTTGACGCAAGAGTATACTGCATTGTGATGTTGTAATTTACAGCTTCTTTTCTTTGGTTCTTCACAGTATAGGCTTCAAATCCGAATTTGGCCAATTTATGCTGGTAGACACTGAGAAAGGGTGGCTAAATTAGAAGGGAATTCAATTTGTTATATTTCCATACTACTGACTGCCTGGCTGAAGAAGAGCAATGTTGCAGGTCACAGAATCATTGTGGGAATTTATGACGTAAAAGGAGACCTTTCATCCCTCCCTGTCTGTGGCCAGCAGAAAACAACACCCAGCTTAATCTCACTTTCCAGTCCTTGATATGCAGCCCTGTGGATTACAACACTTCAAGCGTATATCCCAAATAATTTTTAAACGGAGTGAGGATTTCTGCCTCTCTCTACCACGTTTTAGGAATTGTGTTACAAGTCTCATGAACCTCAAAGATTTCTCCTCAAATCTTCCCACATTCTTCGACCAATTACTTTAAACCTATGCCCTGTTGCTAAGGGAAATAGGTCCTTCTTATCCACTCCACCAAGGCTCCTCATGACTTGATACACCTCAATTTAATTCTCCATTAGCCTTCTCTGTTCGAAAGAAAGCTAACAGCAACCTATCTGAGAGCTTCTTAGATAGCCCCAGAGCTAGACTTTTCCATTCCTGACAGTATAAACAAAGCAAAATACATTCCCCATTAACCATGGAGTCAAATTGCAATATATCTGCAATTGAATTATGGAGCAGAAATATCGAAGGACTGAAGGATATTCTAGGGCATGTAAAGGAAATTCAGTCAGTGAATATCATCCCCTTGACTAAATATCGCATTCCTGAGAAACCTATCATTCTTAATTGCATGCCAAACCTGAAAGGCAAGATTCTCCTTTGGCCAACGTCAGAATCGGGAAAGGCGAGTGGGCGGGGAGTTGGTCGTGAAGCCATAATTGTGGCAGGCACCCAGGGCCATGCTCCCGTGCCTCGTCAGCGGCATCAATGGGTTCTACCAGTCAACCCCCACTTGAAGCTCCCTCCATGATTCCTACCTGCCTCACTATGGTGTGCGGGACCTGGGTTGGCAGTAACACTGAGTCTGGTCCATAGGATAGAGGGTGATGATTACCTGCTCTGTGATGAGCTCTGGTGAGGATGGGGTGGGGAGGGATGGAGTGGAGCACCGGAGCGGTGAGTGCTGGCTGAACTGGGGTCCCTGGCCCAAGACCTCCCCCAACGTCCGCCCATCTTCTCTCTCACTCCCAGTTCCCCATCTGCAGCCAGCCCAGCCCAGTCCTCCCTAACACTACACCTAGGTGTATCCCCACGTGGTCCATCAGGAGTGAAGGCGGCCAGCTGCTATTCCCGACTTGTGAACTCTGTTCCCTTCGGCGGCCGTCTTCTGGGGCAACCCAGCTTCTCGGATGTCCCAGGTGATATTGTGCCACCCGTTTCTGCCCATTTCCCATCCGATGCACCAGAGAGAGGAGGGGGAGCCCGAGGCGCTATGGTGTTCTGGCGCCTACCCTGTGGGAGTCACTAGCACGGGCCCAATCACACCTTCCTCCCTTGGAGTTTTTGATGGCCCCAGGCTACTCCATGGGACAGATGTGCAAGTGGAGCAAACTCGTGAGGTTCCCCCGCTCACTGGCGCTGTCAGTTCCGGAGGCCCACTCCCATACCGACCAGGGTCTCAGTGCTTACGCCCATGGAGCTCAGGGAGTAGACCACCTCCCTCTGAGACTGCGCCACATTATGCTGTCACTGTGCCACATCAGTCAGCTCCCAGGCAATGTTGATAATGTCCTCAGCCATGACCCGCTATGTCTGGGCCACGCTCTGGAGCACTGCTGCAAAGTCTAGGTATCCCTGGTAAATGGCATCTTGTGACAGGGCAGCCCTGTCCTGGACCTCGGCCACTGCCCGCACAGAGTGCCCCAGACCTTTGGACATCCTGACCCATGGTCAAAACCTTCACCCCCAAGGTCTCCATTGCGGTCTCCTTGCGTTGTTGGCCTGGGTGGCATGCATGGTTGGCATCACCTCGTGCTCTTGCAAGCGTTTGGACTCCTGCAAGTGCACCTGCAGGCGCTGGATGGTCGCCGACACCCCCTCATGCAGTCCCTGGCTCTGTGACTGCATCTCCAATATCGATGGGACCACACTTCCAGAAGCTCAAAATCCATATGGGCAGCTGATAGTCCCTGGGGCCGGGCCATCCTCCAACCATCCATCCCCAAGTAGTTCCTACTTCCACCTGATATACCACAGCATGTGTGTGGTGCGCACCAGACAGTGCCCCAGGAGCTTCTTCATGAACATGCCCAACCGAGGGGAATGGTTCTGGGATGGTGAAGGGTAGTTGGAGACAGCTGTGACGGGTAATCAGTGTCCTCCCCAGACTGGTGCTCAGGGTGTGTCGGACTGCAGGTCCTGGGCTCCCTTAGCTGTCCGTATCTTCTTCCTCTGTGCTCTCCACTTGGGTTTGGAATTCTGGTTGGGGTTGGGGGCAATGGCCTCATTTCCAGGAGATCGTACAAGATATATGACATGATACAAGATTGGATCACAGGTTGGGGGGGGGGGGGGGGACGGGGGCGGGGAGGGTGTTGGAGGGGTGTGTGGGGATGGTAGTGGTGGGGAGATGTGGGGGTGTTGTGAGGTGGTTGTGGTGGAGGAGGTGTTTTGGGTTGGTTGCGGAGTGGGGTGTCAGGGTGTTATGGAGGTGGTGCTGGTGGAGGGGGATGTGAGGGTGTTGCTGGAGGGGGTGTAGGGTGGTGATAGGGATGGCAACACTCATGCCATGGGGACCGCACCTCAGCGGGGTCTCACTTGCTCGCTCAATGCCAACCTCCGCCTTGCCTTCTCTCGGGGCCCACCAACCAGATCTAGTGCCCGTGGCTCCGCAGCGGTGAAGGACTGCAGGTCCGGAGGTCCCTCTCCGGTCTTTTCCCTCTTCCGACAGTTGTGGGTCGGGGGGGGTGGTAGACAGAAGGCGCGTTGTGTTAGGCAGTCGGATACAGCATAGGCGGCGGGAAGCTGGTGGCTTTCATGGCCAGGGCAACCGGCCATGGTGGCCAGTATGGGTGCTGGCAGGAGGTGCAGGGTGGGGGTTCGATTGCCCTTCAGGTGCATGGTGCCAGGGGCAAAGTACAGCCTACTCACCCTGGCCACCCTGAGTAGGTCATGCAGTTTTCTACGGCATAGCTACCTGGTCCTAGAGATGTTGCCCATGGCGCCTATGACCTCTGCCACCTGCACCCTGGCCCGGTGAATGACGGTGGTGGCAACCTCCTTCCTACCCGAGATACAGTGTGGTCCACCTCTCCTGAACGGCATCAAACAGGGTGTCGAGTTCAGCATCAGTGAACCGGGATGTCACTCTCCTTGCTGCCATCTTGTTGGCTGAGATGAGTGAAGGAGTGGAGCGCTAATATACAGTTGCAGCTTGTCAGTCTTTCGAGTGTCAATCCTGACCATGGTGGATCAGATACCATTTTTCATTGGAATCGATCGGGTGCTAGCCCATGAACGGTTCTGGAATTGATCCGGGAACGGCGCCAATTTTGCTGTTGTAGACGTCCACCGATTCTGTCCCGGCGTCAACACCTGGGACGGGATTCTCCGACCCCCAGCCCCGACGACGGCTGCCGTATTCTCTGGCGACGGTTTTCTGGCGGGGGCAGGGTTCACGCCACGGCGGTCGGGGGCAGTTGGCAGCGCCCCCCCCGGCAATTTTCCGGGCCCCGATGGGCCGAGCAGCCGTCAGTTTCTGGCCAGTCCTGCCTGTAATGATTAGACATGGTCCCAGACGGCGAGACCTGGCAGGTAAGTCGGCTGGGGTGGTCCTCTGGGAGCGTGGAGAAATCCGACCCTGGGGGGGCCCCCACGGTGGCCTGGCCCGCAATCGGGGCCCACCGATCAGCTGGTCGGCCTGTGCCATGGGGGGCACTACTTCCTTCCGCACCGGCCCCCAAAGGGCTCCACCATGGCCGGTGCAGAGAAGACACCCCCCTGCGCATGCGGCAGAACACGTCAGCAGTTCCGCGCATCCGCGGGATAATGCCGGCCCTTTGGCACATGCGCGGACTCGCACAATCCATCCGGCACCAGCTGCCGCGCGCCAACCCCTCCGGAGTCCACCTAGCCTCCGGAAGTGCGGAGAATTCCGCTACTTCTGGACGGCCCAACGCCGGAGTGGTTCACGCCATTTTTGACGCCGGCATCGGGCATCGTGCCGACTGCTGAGAATCTCATTTTTAGTTTCTGAAACGGAGAATCCCGCCCTAAATCTTCCCTTTATTTGAATTGGTCAATAATAATAATAATAATTGCTTATTGTCACAAGTAGGCTTCAATTAAGTTACTGTGAAAAGCCCCTAGTCGCCACATTCCTGCGCCTTTTCGGGGAGGCCGGTACAGGAATTGAACCCACGCTGCTGGCCTTGTTCTGCATTACAAGCCAGCTGTTTAGCCCACTGTGTTAAACCAGCCCAACAGAGCCGTCTAATTCTATCCATTAGGTAGTCATTAAGTGTCAACTTAAGCCTAATTCACTGAATCTTGTTGCAGGAGAAACTTTACGCAATGTTGGAGAGAGAGATAGAGGGGCAGCATCAAACTCCACTCCCCCTACAAGGAAGTGGTTTGAGAACATGACAGCTTGCTTTGGGAAACGGTGAGGTCAGAGACACAATGCCACAATCACATTAGAGAAATAAATTACTGCCAAATCTACGGAACATCTTGTATGCGAGAAGGAGAAGAAGAGTCTGAAGTGATACTGGACCTTTAAAATGAAATGTGAGTAACACTGAAAATGAAAATAAGGAACTGGAGGAGCTTGTTGAATAATTGCGTTGTGTCATTCTCAAGCAGAAGATAATTTATGCGGCATTCTAAGGAAATTGATTTGATTCCATAACTGGATTTCAGTAATTTTAACATTATCAACTAAACAACTCTAGGATATTGGTAAGAAATAATCGCACTGAAGAATGATCAGTCCTCAGGATGATGGTTTACACCACAGGGGTTTTATGAAAGTAGATGAGGAAATTGCCGATAGTTCATCCACAATCACCGAAAGTATTCCCATTTTAGGAATAATCCCTTTAGATTGGGAAATTGCAAATGTATTTTTCTGTTAGTTAGAAAGATGAGATACCAGAAAATTAGGACGCGATTCAACCAAAATATTTCAAAGTGTCAATTTGGGCGGGTTTGGCGGGGTGTTTTGATTTGGCCACATTGGCGAGATCGCGGCCTGTATTCGCCCACACTTAGCCCCAAAAGTGAGCCTTCATGTGAATCTCGACACAACTGGTTCCCTCGCCATCTGTTTATCCTGACTCATTCCTCAGCTGTTCGCCGTTAACAAGGGGAGCTGGTCTTGAACATTCCCTCATCACTCACTCGCAGTCAAGATACGACAAATGCAGTGGAAAGCCAGGGGCTGGATTCTCCGCGCCCCGATGCCAAAATCGCGTTCGGGGGCTGGGCGGAGAATCCAGTTTCACACACAAGATTGGGACCGGTGCCCGTTCTGTGATTCTCCACCCCCCCCCCCCCCCCCCCCCCCCCCGTACAGCAGCATACTCCCGTGCTGATTATCCACCGTCTCAGGTCATTGCCTGAGACACGGCCCTCTATTCTCCGTCCCTGACCGGTCGAATTCCCGATGGCGTGGACCACTCATGGTCCCAATGTCCATGATACCTGCGTGGCGGCTGCGGACTCCAGTCCGGGGCCACCACAGTCGGGGGAGGGCCTATCGGAGGGCGGGGGGGCCTCATTCGGGACTGGGGTTTTTTTGTGCGGCCGATGGAGGCCGCCGCCATGCGCATGCACGGCCTCTGACCCGGAAGTGCAGGGGGGGCCGTATCAGTAGCTGGAGCTGCGGGCTCCATGACAGCTGCCTGCTAGCCCCCAGCAAGGCAGTGAATCTGTGGCCTTTTGACGCCAGTTTTCCTGGCGTAAAAGGCTATAATTTTCATGACCGCGTGGGGACATAGTCCCAAAGATGGAGAATCCAATCCCTGAAGTACAACACCCACGCCCAAGGTATGGCTCAGATTGCTGTGACGACCCTGGCAGAGGGACTTGACATCATGTTTCAGTCGATGAGGGATATGTCCCAGACACAGGTGGACATTGTCGAGGAACTCTAGAGTGTGGCCGAGTCAACGAGAACCATCATAGCGGGCGTCACCACCATGGTGTAAGCGGTGGGGAGCCTCCAGGGCTGGCAGTGCCAGGAGGACTTCTGGAACTCATTCCATATGCCCCTCCGTCCCATGGGGGCACCCAGGGCCTGACGGGCATCATCAGGAAGGAAGTGCTGCAGCCCAACCCGCGGCCTATCACCAAGGAGAGTGAGGCACCTTCCTGTTTTTATGAATGCCCCCCTCCTGACTTTGGAGCATCTGAAGGGCAGCGGGCAGAACAGGGTGGCACGGTGATGCCTCTGGCTCCAGGCCATCCAGAGGATGTCTGCCTTGGGCATCAAAGGCCGCAGGATGTGGAAAGCAGCAGGCTGCCTCCACCTCTGATGTGCATCCTTAAAACACACCTAGACAGAACACTAGTCCACGGAAGATCAAGAAGAATGAGGAGCACTGAGTGGGCATTGGGGAGAGGGGGGGGGGGGGGGGGGGGGGGGGTTACCCTCTGTAGATAGGGGGAAGGAAAATCTGACAGTGAAATGTCAGCAGGAAGTCAGAAGTCAGACTTTAGCAGAAACTGAGCAGCTGCAGAGCTCTCCTTACGGCGAGTGATTATCACTGTCCTGCCTAATATGGTGACCCGCTGACAGTGCCGATACAGGCTCTTCACCCGGGAGTGATGTTACGTAGACGCTTGGAGGGAGGAACAGGGTGGTCAGGCGGCGGGTCGGGGGTGTGGGGGTGGGGGGCTGGGGGTGGCAGTGTTATCAATGCGGTGTGAGGGAGGAATGGGTAGTGGGTTGGGTGGCTGGGATGGGGATGAGTGGGAAATATGGGCTGGGGAGGAAGAGGCATTCAATTGAGAGACACTGCCTCATCCTCGGAGAATCTGGAGACAATGAGGGCCTGTCTGGTCCTCCTGTCATGTCCGGCCCTCGCCGCAGCTTGACCTCCATCCGCCAGCTTTGCCTTGGGTTCATCCTCCAACCCCTTCTTGTCTGCCTCCTCCTCAGATGAAGCCACATGCTCCTCCACCTCCAGCACATCGCCCCGTTGCTGTGCCAGATTGCCGAAGGCACAGCAGACCACCAAAGCTGGAGGCTTTCTGGGACTGTACTGTGAGGGCTCACCAGAGCGGCCCAACCATAGGAAACACATTTTGAGCAGCCCAATGTACCACTCAGTGGCAGCACGGGAGGCAGCATGGGCCTTATTGTATTGGGCTATCATGCACATGCCCAGGGTAGCAGGCAACACATGTATAATTCTGAAGCAGTGATTGCACACGATCTGAACAGTCATGGAGTGGAAACCCCTTCCTGTTAGTGTAGGGCACACCCTGATGCCCCAATGCTCGCATGGTGATGTGTGTGCCCTCGATGACGCCCTGGAACTGGGATATCCTGGCGATGGCAGCAAATCCTGCAGTCTGGCCATCTTGTTGGGCTAGTCTATCTGAAAGGTGATATAGTCAGATGTTCGGGCATACAGAGCATCCGTCACCTCCTGGGTGCACCTGTAGGCTGAAGATTGGGAAATGCCTCACATGACCCTGCCCAGGACCTGGAATGATTCAGTGGCACAGAGGTTTAGGGCTGCAGTGATCTTCATGGTCACCAGAACTGGGTCTCCTCCTCCTCTACGGGATGCCATGTCCATGAGGGTGTGGCACAGGTCCTGCACTGTCTTCCTGTTCAGATGGAGTTTTCTGTAGCAAAAACAGTCAGTAAGCTCATGGATGGAGCAAAGACACGTGTACACCTTGGCCTGTTGCCTCCCCTCTGGTTCCCTCCTCAGCCTGATAGACGGATGTGTATTCAGGGTGTGTGGCGGCCTCCTGCGCATGTGGTGCTGCCTCCAGCCTGAATTGGCATTGCTGCCATCTTTGGTGTCTGCCCACCTTGACTGCTACAAGCACAGTGAGGGCCAGCCTCCACTGGATCCACACCAGCAAACAAAGGAATTGGCGAAGGAGAGAGACTGGCGATCGGTCAGGGCTTCCATCTTCAAATCCCCCAGGCCTCCCCCTCCCTTACTAATGCTGCCCCGCCTTCTCCCAAAGTGCCATTCAATGAGCCAGTTACGTTGGAAACTTTTCTCTGCATATTCACTCCCAGCCAGATCACAAACACCGAGACCCCAGGCCTCTGCGAGCAACATTAGGGAGGCTGTACTCGGCTGCCCTCCGTTCATCCATATGCTTATCCTTTAGCCCCTAAATGATCCTCAGTGGTGATGTCTTAACCATGCGGGACCTACGGGGTGCGAATAATTGTCTTCCCCGTGTCCCTTGCGGAGTACGACCTCCCTTGTGAAGGATGGGTTGGTAAACTCCATCCATATTGTATGTAAGGTCGGTCAGTTCGCCACTGACCGCTAAGAATTGGTTGGGACCTACTGGTAGATATGTATTATAGCCTTGTAAATACACCTACGTTTCTTTGATGAACCTCAGTGTGGACTCCCCGTGACTTCATAAAACTGGCGACGAGGAGTAAACTGTTTCCTGTCGACGCTGCAGCCCTGTCGGTTGAGCCATGCCTCTGTTCGGGCGGTTGGATCCTTTCGACGCCAGAGTCGAGGACTGGAATCAATATACAGACTGGATGCGCTATTTCTTTCATGCGTATAATACCATGGAGAACCGCCAGACAGTGATTTTGCTGACTGCTTGTAGCACACATTCGTAAGGGTTAATTTGGAGTCTTACCTACCTGGTGGCGCTCGATGCCCAGACCTTTGAGCAGCTCATGCCTCTTGTGGGTCTGCATTTCAACCTGACGCCATCTGTTATCATTCAGCGGTATCGTTTCAAATGGAGTAAAGATCCCCGGATGAGTCAGTCACCGTGTTTGTGTTCCGGCTAAGAAAAATATCCATGAGTGTTCTATGAGTGTTTTATTTTTATTCGTTCATGGGTCGTGGGCATTGCAGGCTGTGCCAGCATTTATTGCCCATCCCTAATTGCCTCTTGAGGGGGCAGTTAAGATTGCTGTGGGTCTGGTTTCACATGTAGGCCCGACCAGGTAATGACAACCGAATGATTGCCTTTCCTAAAGGACATTAGTGAGTCTGACCGATTTTTTTTCTGACAATCGACAATGGTCTTGCAGTTCCGGGGAGGTAATTTGTCTTCTTCCTGTGTTGGACTACGGTCTTCCTTGTCATGTTGCCTGCACTGACAGCCACTACCACTGCCTCCTGTCATAATATACATCCAGGTATATGATGGTGTGCAGACAGGCAGTCATTGACACACAGGATGACCAATGAACACACAGAACACAGTAGCCAATCACCAGACAGGCACGACCACTATAAAGCCAGAGGGCACTAGTTTTCCCCCTCTCTGGGGATCCAGCCTCTGAGACAGTCAGAGTTCGTGAGCAGCAACTAGAACAAACACCATGTGGTAGTAAGATAGTCTGGTCAGGTTAGCCTCAGGTCTCCAGTTAAGTCAGCAGAGTGTCCACCCACAGTTAAAGCATGTATTATAGTTAAGTGTTCAATAAAATCGAGTTGCATTTCTTCAAGTGTTGGAAGCCTGTCTCTCTCACCACTGCAGTAAACGCAGTCCTCGTAGATCCAGCTTACCCAACACATCATCTCCCAGGGAGCATTGCTGATCCTCCGACCCCCTCTGGGGAAAAGGATGGTCTGCCTCGCATCCACAGCATCCAGAAGCCTTGTGAGGAGCAAGTCTGTGCACTGCCATGCACAGTGAGTGAGAGAGTATTGAAAAGCAGCTCCCCCTTGTTCACATCAAGCCGCTGAGGCACGAGTCGGGCGAACCAGACGACGAGTCAGCCAGTAATATCGAGAATTCCGTGAGCGCTCACTTTTGTCAACAAGTACCATTCAATACTGGCCACGAATTTGCCGATGTGGCCATTGCAAAACACCTGACAAACATGTCCAAAACCAGACTTTGAATGTTTTCGTTGATATATCAAATCTGCAAATGACAGAAAAATTGCTGGTATATTAGGTAATGTAGACAAGAGCATAACATTCTAAAGAAACATTGACAATTGAGTGAGCGGTCCAACTGTGGCAGGTAAATTTCAACAGAGTAAGTGCAAGGCCATTTATTTTTCATCAAAAAACAAAATAACCGAGCATTATATAATTTATGAAAAGTAAGTCACACAAGAAATGGTAGAATAATAACTTTTTATTGTCACATGTATGAAGTTACTGTGAAAAGTCCCTAGTCGCCACATTCCGATGCCTGTTTGGGTAAACTGGTACGGGAATTGAACCTGCACTGCTAGCCTTGTTCTGCATCACAAACCAACTGTCCAGCCCACTGAGCGAAACCAGCCTTAGAAGAAGATCGTTCAACCCATTGAGGTTACTCCAACCCCTCAGTGTGATCAAGTCTGATCTTGGGCTTCAACTCCACTATTCTACCTCCTTCCCATATTCCTTGATTCCCTGAGTCAATAAAATGTGTATCCCAGTCTTAAATGTATCAATGACGGAATATCCACAATTTTCTGGGGTAGAGAATCCCAAAGATTCACAACCTTTTTTCATATAAAGTTAGTGTACCCAATTCAATTTTTTTTCCAATTAAGGGGCAATTTAGCGTGGCCAATCCACCTACCCTGCACATCTTTAGGTTGTGGGGGCAAAACCCACGCAAACACGGGGAGAATGTGCAAACTCCACACAGACAGTGACCCAGAGCCCGGGATCGAACCTGGGAGCTCGGCGCCGTGAGGAAACAGGGCGAACCCACTGCGCCACCGTGCTGCCCTGATTCACAACCTTTTGAGTGAAGAAATTTATCCTCATCTCAGAACTGAATGATCAACTCCTTATTATGAGACGGTGCCTCCTTAGAATCAATAGAGTACCTACAGTGCAGAAGGAGGCCATTTAGCCCATTGAGTCTGCACTGACCCTCTGAAAGAGCACCCCACCTAGGCCTACACCCCCGCCTTATCCCTGTGATCGCATGACCCCACCTAACGTTTGGAAACTAAGGAGCAATTTAGTGCGGCCAATTCACCTAATCTGCACATATTTGGACTGTGGGAGGAAACCGGAGCACCCGGAGGAAACACGAGCAGACACGGGGAGAACGTGAAAACTCCTTACAGTCATCCAAAGTTGGAATTGAACCTGGTTCCCTGGCGCTGTGATGCAGCAGTGCTAAGAATGGTGGCATTGTACTTCTCCTTATTTTATGTTCACCAGCCAGAGGTTTAGGGGTTCATGTACAAAGATCACTAAAAATAATTTTTTTTAAACTAGATAGTTGAATATAAAAGGGATTACGTTTAGCTATAGCTGTGTAAAGTCCTGTTTAGACCACATCAGGAATATTGTGTTTAGTTCTGTATCTGATTTAGTTATGTTGGCATCACAGATTAATATCCATATTTCACCAATATTTACATGGGTAGTGCTAGCTAAACCAGGTATGAGCTGCTGAAATTGTAACCCTGATAATGAACACTTATCAATGGAAATAATCGAAAGATGTTTCTTGAAGATTTCAAGTGATGGGGCTGTGATGATTTCTTTTGGACAGCATGTAATGTTAACTTCCGAATAACATTTAGGTTAATGTTCTTCATTGTTCTGCAGCAAGCCAAGAGTTGTTATGGAGCTTGGGAAGCACTCAAATTACTTAATAGCTTTTAATTTACCATCTTTGGTTTTGTGTTTAAGGGCCATTAATTATGTCAGCAGTTCAAAGTTTTGAAGTGGCTCATTGGAATGCAAAATATATTTTTTTAAGAGCACCACATCAAAGAAGCAGTCAATTTGGCTTCTCTGGAAGAATAGATTGAAGTTGGCTTATCTGCAAGAAACACGTTTGATGGATGCATAGTACGTAAAGTCTGTTTTTCTTCCATTTCCTGAAAAGTCAGTATTTCAATATTTATTCAGAAAAGACTTCTGCTTATATGACCTGACAAGAAGGGTAGACCCTGAGGGTAAGAAATATATGCAGCAGGGCAACTATGCTCAGTGAACGTTCTTGATTTATCCCCTGATTCAATTCCAGTCTCATTGTTAACTCTGGATTCTCCGCAGGATCTTCCACTTCGCCGGCAGCGCACCCACGTCCGCGGGTTTCCCAACGGCGTGGGGGTGGCCACAATGGGAATCCCCATTGGCCGGCAGTGGGAACGGAGAATCTCACTGCCGGCGGGGGTGGGGTGGGGGGGCGCCGTGCCGTGCCGTTAAATGGGGCTGGCGGGACAGAGAATCACGCCGTGTAACTTTTTTTTATGGAGTAAAGGGAGGTGTAAGAGTAGGAGATAGATTGAGTAAGATTAAGCTGCCCAATCGAATAAAACGTTTCAAAGAGGACAGGCACATTTAATTGTAGAAATATAAGTAGGTAATACAACTGAGTATAGTATTAATTTATACTCAATGGCATAGTTGTGTCGATCATTGTAAAATTTAGTTCATTTGCTGCATTCTCCAATGCAGGTTTAAAAAACATCAGATTGGCTAAGTGGTGGTAGTATCAGCTCTGAGTCAAATGTTTTTGACAGTTAAATTCATCCAATGATTTTTGCAAGGATAAGGCAGAAAAAGTTGACATAAATCTTCCCACGTACAGCCAGTCCTTTCTTGCCACCTGATTCTGAGATTGACTTTTCCAAGTCCTGCTGACTCAGCTCTGGAAGTGATGCCACCTGATTTTCTGCCCTCTCAGCCTATCAATGCTTGTGGGTGTTGGCAACTTGCTTAAACTATTGCAGTGAATTCTGATCACCGAAATGGTTTGGATCTCTTGCTAGTGCCATCTGATGTTTGGCATAGTGGTCCCAGCCACCACACTCCTGGGCCGGGATTCTCCCCTACCCGGCGGGGCGGGGGGTCCTGGCGTAGCGGAGTGGCACCAACCAATCCAGCGTCGGGCCTCCCCAAAGGTGCAGAATTCTCCGCACCTTTAGGGGCTAGGCCCGCGCCGGAGTGGTTTCCGCTCCGCCGGCTGGCGGCAAAACTGGCGCCAACGGCCTTTGGCGCTACGCCGCCCGGTGTCGGGGCTGGCCGAAAGGCTTCTCCGATCCGCGCATGCGCCGGTGCGTCAGCGGCCGCTGACGTCACCATCGACGCATGCGCGGTACGCTGGGTCTCTTCCGCCTCCGCCATGGTGGAGGCTGTGGTGGTGGCGGAAGAAAAAGAGTGCCCCCATGGCACTGGCCCACCGGCCGATTGGTAGGCCCCGATCATGGGCCAGGCCACCGTGGGGGTACCCCCCTGGGGTCCGATCGCCCCACGCCCCCCCCCAGGACCCCGGAGGCCCGCTCGCGCCGCCAATCCCGCCGGCACCAGAGGTGGTTTAAACCACGTCGGCAGGATTGGCCTGTCAGCAGCGGGACTTCGGCCCATTGCGGGGCTCGCCGATCGCGGGTCGTGATTCCCGTCCCCGCCAATTCCCGGGTGGCGGAGAATTTCTGCCACGGCGGGGGCGGGATTTGCGGCGGCCCCAGGCGATTCCCCGACCCTGCGGGGGGGTCGGAGAATTCCGCCCCTGATGTCCACAAAAAGTAAATTCAGCCTCAGAATGCAGGCTGACATTTCAGCATGGTGCTGAAGGAATGCTCACAGTTAGATATGTCTCATTTCAGATTGCTTAGATGGGCGTGTTACATCTCATGACACCTTTTCAAGGAGTAGGGAATTCTCCCAGTGTTCTGGTCAACATTATCCCTCAACTAATAACACGGAGACAGATTAGCTGGGCATCTCTCTCATTGCTGTCTAAGGAATCCAGCCTGTGTTTATTGAGATTTTATTTTGCTTTTCTTCAGATTTGTAAACCACTGAATTTTATGGATGAACACATGCAGGTACATGAGTCATTAATGGAAACCTCCTTGTCTATTCTTTTACTCAGTAGCACAATGGTTAGCACTGTTGCTTCACAGCTCCAGGGACCCAGGTCCGATTGCCTGCTTGGGTCACTGTTTGTGCAGAGTCTGCACGTTCTCCCTGTGTCTGCATGAGTTTCCTCTGGATGTTCCGGTTTCCTCCCACAAGTCCCGAAAGATGTGCTGTTGGGAGGTTTGACATTCTGAATTCTCCCTCCGTGTACCCAAACAGATGCTGGAGTGTGGCGACTAGGGACTTTTCTTAGTAACTTCACTGCAGTGTTAATGTAAGCCTAATTGTGACAATAAAGATTATTCAAAAATTAAATACTAGAAAGGGTTCAGCAAGGGGATAAACATTCTGCATACTATTGTTGAAAGTAAAACATTTTACTGACTGCCATGTAACTGAAACTATGCAAAGGCCCGATTTAATCTAAACATTTCTGAGGGCGTGACTCAGTGGCCTCATTGCACTAGAGCGAGAACGCAATGAGGCCGGTGTATAGCGGGAGTGACCGGGCGCCAAACCTTTCACGATGCGACTGGCCCTCTCCCGTAGGTGAGATCGGGATCCCATCGTAGCATGGCAAGAAACCAATAATCACCACTTAATCCCTATTTCCATACAATTAACGGGAGCCACCCCATATCCAATGGCCTCCCGTGATCCAGTGGCCTCCCCAGCAAGTGGCCACCCAGACGCTGATTAGTACTCCTTTTTAAAATGGGAACCTGGTGGAAGGACTGCTGTGGAGACCCAAGGTGGTGAGTGTTCATCTTCAGAGGCAAAAAGCTTGGGGGCACTGTGCTCGGAGGGGAATGAGGCGGCAACTGCCTTGGTTAGGATAGTCCACCATGGTGAGTGGGGGCAACGGAGCTGGGGGGGGGGGGGGGGGTCTCTGCTGGGGAGGGAACTGCTAACCCCTGGACCAAGTGTACCCATTGCAGGGGCAACCTATTCCTTGCCTATCTACCTCACAAGCAACCCATATTTCCCATTGACCGTGGTGGCCTCTGGCTGTGCGGTTGAAGGCTATTGCTAATAGGAAATTGGTAAATGTGGTGAAGTGTGCACTTCACAATCTCAAGTGGATTCCTGTGGGTGATCGTGCCATTTAGTCAGAGTTAATAGTCAGTCCGTGATGCTTACACACTGCAGGAGGTAACACCACTGAGCAGCAGCCAACATCTGAACACCTGGGACCCTGTTGCGACCAGGTGTGCGTAGACAGGGCATGTCGGGTGTGTGGGTGGGGGGGGGGGGATCAGTGGAGGGTCCCGGGGTGGAATACATTACTATTTGTCAGACTAACATCCTCTCCAAATTCCGTACAAATGTTGAACAATATAAAATACATTTTGGATCCCGAGAACTTGCCCTATTGGTGCTGCTGGCAGGTCGGGTGACCAGGCGTCTGAGATGGCATCAGCTGCAACATTGACAGAGACTGGAGGCGGCGGCCCACACCCTGAGGACCCGGCCGCCTATCAGGCCAGCATGAGACTCAGAGGGGGAGGTCCGCGATGGCGAAGGGGGGTACGGTGCCAACTCACCCATGCAGCCCACTGTGGCCCGTTGACTCTCTTGTGGCACTGGGTGCCAGTCCTCCAAGTGACCCTGCATTAGCTGACGGTCACTGCCACCTCCTCCCAGGCTGCACTGGCTGCCCTGTGGCTTTCCCTCTGGGACCTCAGGGGAACAGGGCATCTCTCTGGGCCTCGACTGCTTCTAGGAGCCTCACCAGGTTTGCATTCCCAAATTATGTGGCTGGACATCTCAGCGCCATGGCTGCGAGCTGTGTGGTCGGCTGTGCAAGAGTAGTTTATGTGCTGCTTAACCTTATTGGCTGAAGGATGGCGAGCTTTGATTTGCGGCCTGAAGTGCATGGGGCCTCCTTAAGTGGACCATTTAATGTTGGATTGTGGTGAGGGTTTTGCCGGGCCAAGCGCCGCGAAGCTGGTGGCAGTTGCCGCTCGCTACCACACTTAGAAACTTTTTCATTAAATCGTGTCATTTTGGGCGAGTTTGGTGGGGTGTTACTCTCGCGCTTTCTGGGTCTAATACACAGTGGTGTTCACCCGCAAATAGTCATTTTTTGGGCCTTGGGGAGTTACTCCCCGGTCTAGCCCACACGAGAAATGTTTTCAACAATGGAAAGCTGACCTCGCCGGTGAAACTTGCTCATCAGAGATTTGGGTTGCCATTTTGAAAGTATTCCCCGATCTCTCAGTGAGCTTGAGGGTCCCCACACCTCCCACCCATGAGTCATCTCCGTGCACTAATGGGCATTACACACCCCCCTCCAAGTGAGGGCATCCTATAGTGGGGTCACTGAGGGCCCTCCCTTTTGGGCATCCCCCTTTCAGGACCCCCATCGTTCATCCCCAAACCTTTATGAGGCCCTTTCATACCTGTCCTTCACCCCTTCGCCCATCATAACCCACTTCATCCCCCTTTCATGGGCATAGCCCCCTCAGGCCCCGATCCTTGGCAGTGCCATCCTGGACCCTGGGTTCCCCAACACTGCCACCCTGATGGTTCCCCTGTCTGCTTGGAAGTGGCACCCAGGCACCTTGGCAGTGCAGGGGGCAGTGCCAATGTGCCCAGGTGGCAGTGGAATAGCCAGGGTGCCAAACTGTTCTGTCCACAACCATCCAGGCGTCTCCAATGGCCTGGGGATCCCCCCAGGTTTGTGTGGATCAGTTCTAAACGGCGGTGGGCCTGGTAGAGGCCTCGCTGGGGAGGCTGCTAGTTCCCGGGCGCCGGGATAATCCGGCACATGGATATTTAAATACGCCTAATGCCTAATTTAAATATGCTAATCTGGACCTCTCCCAGCACTGGCAAGATTCAGATCATGATGTCTTCAGAGGTTCGGTTGAATCTCGCGAGACGTCTCAAGCATTACCAAGTCGGGTGCAACGAGGCCAGTAAATCGCACCCCATGTTTCACATAAAGACATCTTAACCATTCACATTTGAAACATTTTAATGTAGATTAAACTATATTCGAACTGCCTCCTCAGTATCAACTCATCCCCCAATTTGGTGTTATCTACAAATCTAACTAGTCTACATTGCGTTTCTGAATGCAAATGGAAATATAAAATTAAAATATTAGTGATCCTCAGTGTATATTATTTAACACTCCCTCCTTGCAACCTGATTTAACTCCCCTCGCAAATTATCCGCCCAATTTTGTATCTATTCCCCAGCTTTAAGGTTGAATAGTGGTTTCTCGTTTGGAACTTTCGTGAATAAGAATTGAACCTTAAGCCCTTATCAACTTAGCAGAATACTACCTTGTGCAGTACATCATAAAACAGTACCATCCTGGAAAAACAGTTTATCATCTGACTTACCCGACAGATCGACGATCATATTAAACTGGTATCAAGCACTGTGATAGCAAACTCTAGTTACCCAATATATGATGTTGGATGCTTCTGAACAGCAGCCTGAAACTGATGAGTAGAAAGTTTCATGAATAAACAATAATAAAACTTGGGGGGCGATATTTCAGGCATGCTGCACCTTAAAAGCAGCTCACTGTGGCACGTCTTGCCCGATAGAATCCGGGAGCACCCGCTCCCATGATCTACCCGGCTCGCAATGCCTCATGAGATCTAACGCAATCTCACAAGGCATTGTGATGTAAATCCTGCCCATTGATCCGGCAGCATCACCTTTTAGCAAATCTGTATATAAGAGCGAGACAGCTAATATCACTTTAATGTACAGATTCCTGAGGTAAATGAAGTGTTGAGATCTATCACCTGCTGCCTCGGAGATGTTGGACAAGCGTTCTTCAGTACTGGTCTCCACAAATGGGGACTCGTGGGGGTCTCCCAGGAGTCGGAAGCCCCCAGGTGCTTGCACTCTGGGCAGGGTGGCACCCTGGTCCTGCTGGTGTCACCCAGGCACCCTGACAGTGCTAGCTTGGTACCCTGATAGTGCCACCTGGGTGTCAGGATGGCAGTGCCAAGGTTCCCAAGTGACATTGCCAGCTGTCAGGAGCATTGCTGGGGTTCCAGGTTGGCACTGCCAACGTGCCAAGTTGGAATTTTATATGCAGTGGTGATCAGCCCTGAATGGGTGTGGGGGAGGGGTGGGGGGGTGGGGGGGTCGGGGACCCGCCCATCGTGCATCGGGGCTTGGTGGTGGGTTTCAGGGATTGCTTTGGGGGCCCCAGAGATTGGGATGTTATTTAAAAATAACTAATGCAAGTGCAGTATTATAGTGTTGTGTTTTTCGGAACTGCAAGTGCCGGGAAACACGCGGCTAAACGTGCTCGCTATGGGACATTTTTCACATTTAGTTAAATCGTGCCCTTTGACTTAAATCTACAATAGTTAACACTTTGTAGCTTCGAAGGGATATAGTTCACCTTAGCAGAGTAACAGTTTGAAAATTATCCTCATACATTTGCATATTCTCTGCCTTACTGAGAGCAGCACCAAGAAACATTTGCTATTGTAAAAAGAAAATAATATTTGGGGTGAAAAACCTATTTAGCTGAAGAAAACACACAATTGGGCCAAATCTTTCTTTTTTGATGAGGATGTGAATGGGGTCCAGAATGTTAAAACAAAATTGGATTTTTGACTGCGAATTCCAATTGTTAGTGACTTCCCAAACCCTGGCTATTTTTGTGTAGCCTTTCTGGGGATCAGGAAGGCCTTCAGTGCAAAGCCCAGATCCACTTTCTCTGATATTGAGGTCATCACTGTGACGACGATTGGAAACTTGATGTTCCTTCTCCAAGTTATTTTTTGTTGTAGTTTGGGAAGCCCTAAAAAACCCTGCCAAGTTTGACAGCTCGTGACCACAGGAGAATGATGATTGAGGAGCCTGGAGCATATCAAAGGTAAGCCTTAAATGTTTCCACACTTCAAATATCAGTGTTAGATGTTGCCTTGTATTGTCAATGTGCTTCCAATTCAGTGATTGGTAATAGGCTCTGTCCTGCAAAGGCAAGTTACCTTTAAAATGACCACCATTGTGTAAATACTGATGAACAGAAATTGAGAACGTGACATAGTGCCTTCAAAACAGTAGAAAAATGCATTGATAAACTCTCCTGTCATGTTCTGGATTGATCGTTAAGTGCCCTGTGATCTTTTGCTTTGAAGCAAATGGCCCTTCTGCTGCAAGTGAGAAAATGCCCGAGCACCTTCTACAGTCCATTGATTGACTGGCAGTTTGCTATGAAACGGAAATGAACACCATCTACAGCTTTAATAAAAGGCCATCTGGTGTTTCTGTTTTAATGGGCTGGATTGTTGACATTTCTAAGGGTTTTGTGATAGCTGAGGCTATTATGAATGCTTAGTTGAATTTTCAAAAGTCCAGAGCTGTTTCTCTCAGCAGGGAGGTGCATTCACATTATCATTGCATTTAAAGAGGTTACCAAAGAATGATCTATCCTTGATGTTCTGAGTGGCTAAGTGTTTGTTTTAGCAACAGATTCACAATGTGAGGAGATTTACAAATATGAATGGATTTTACAAAGGAGAAGTTTTGACTGTTGGAAGTGTCTTTGA